>NW_027283830.1:12500-287713 GCF_046629955.1 Centroberyx affinis
CCATTCAAAATAGTTGTCAAAGTCGCTACGCCCTTTGCTTACATCACATGGTAGCTGTTTTCTATTCAGTGCTCTTCTCTTGAAAACCAAAGCAGCACCAGTCATGGTGGATGCGATCTTGCGTGGCTGAATGAAATTGTATGTAGCATTAATGTGTTTATTATTATCATTATTATTATTCTCAGTAGTAGTGGTAGTGGCAGTAGTAGCAGTAATAGTTGTATTAATATCAGCAGTAGAAGTAGTGGCCATAGTAGTAGTTATATTATTATTAATAGTAGTAGTAGTAACAGTAGTTGTATTATCGTTGTTAGTTGTAGCAGTAACAGTAGTGACAGTATTATTAGTAATAGTAGTGATATTATTAAATTTTGGTGCATTAAAAAGCACCAAATATAGAACCATGGAATTGAAGTTTCCCCTTTAGTGACCAGCAAACGTCATTAGAACAACATTTCGTTTTTTGAGTGAATCCTCCATTACACAGGAGACATTGGACATTGTGTGGGCGATCGATTGAATATTTGACACAGTAAAAGAAGTCACACTGACACGGTGGGAAATACAGCAAAAATACACACAAAACACTTGCTGACTCAGTGCAGCACTCATTGTTGTCGTCAAAGTCATTCCAGTTGATGATTGTATGGGGGCTGTTTTAAATACAATAATAACCTCCAGTGGTTCCCAGATAGGATGTTTGAAAGAAATAAAAAACACTGTTGCATGTCTTCCTCTCCCTCTCCCATATCTCCTGTCACTCTTCACCAGATACCGTCTAATAATTCAGAAATAGGACAAATACATTTAAAAAAAAAAGTCCCTATGCTCTTGACTGAGGTTAAAGTCTTTAAAAGGATGTTTTCAACAGCTCATATCTTGGGTTACTTTACCTCACAAAAGCCCCAAGCACTATTCAAACTGGATTCATTTTACTGGAAAGGGCCTGTCACGGATCTGTGAGGACTCGAATGCAGACACAGGCGGAGGCAGGAATACAGTACAAAGTGCTTTAATCGGCAGGCAGTCTCGTAATCCAAACAGGCAGGAGGTCAAAACCAGAAAAGGCAAAAACTTAAGGCAAAGGTACCGAAACGACTGGCAGGGAAACAAAGTCAAGAACTGGCAGGATCAAACCGGGACAGCAAATTAACAGGCAGGTAGAAAAAGCGACAAACATAAAACAGAACAGACAAGAGGGAACTGGGAGTGGAAAACAAGACCAAGACAGACAACACAGAGAGAGAGAGAACTCAAGGAGATGAGCTGGCTGGACTCCTGACAGGGCCTGCAATGTCAATTTACCAATTTTACAAACTCATAATTACTTTCAAAAGATGTCAATTCAAACTGGATTACTATTATCAGTTATCAGAGTTTTCTGAAAAACAGTAGGTACTTGGCTCTGAATTATTATTTTTTTTTACTTTCCAGAGTTATTAAAATGATAGACATGGTAGGAAAATCCAACTATCCATTGGGTGATAGTTGGTTTTTCAGGGCTTTTCCAAAGCACAGCAATTGTATGTTTGGCTTTAAGTAAACAGACATACCAACTTTTTTTTTTGGCAGTCCACAAGTTACAATTTATAGGAAAAATACTAAGTATACATGCTTTAGGACATGCTGGTACAATCAACAGAAAGAGAAAGAGACACATTTTCCATTGTCTTCTTCCAAAAATACTTGATGACAGGACATTCCCATACACAATGATATTATGTGCCCTTATTTTCATTGTGTTTAATGCATTGTCTGGGACAGTGATTCTCAACTTTTTTCATATCAAGGACCCCTAATTTAAGAGAATATTGAGAAATCTGAGAATATTTTTATTGTTAGACATGATTTTGAACAGAATTCCATGACTATCGCTATTGTAGGTAGAGAGATGACAGTGAAACTATGACCAAATTGTGTTTACTTTTCGTTTAACAATTCATCAATTTGCTGGGGACCCCCCGGAACCCCCTTCAAGGACCCCTGGTGGTCCCCGAACCCCACGTTGAGAACCATTGGTCTGGGATATATTGGTTTAAAATGACACAGTAGAGAAGGTGTAATCGAAGTCCTTGTGAAGCATTTATGTTGTAAAAGTTTGAATCTTGTGTTAATAGTTAGGACAAATATCTTTCCAATCTTCTTCACATTTGAGGTTTGAAAGCAACAAAGAGTAAAGTATGGACACTTGACCTCCTCCATATGAAAACTGCCTTTTCAAGAGAAGAAAGGAGCGGTTTAGTGAGAGCATTGTTCTGTGCTTTGGCAAAGAAATTCCTTATCTGCACATCCACGAATGTAAGAAGCTTGTTATCATTGTCTAACTCCATAATCCTGCTTCTCTCTGCCTACTTTTTGAACCCAGGGCCGTCACTACCAGGTTTGAAGTGCATATCTCCCCATATTGGAGAGAATAAGGAAAAATATGATTTTTCTCCTAAGAAAAAAGGGACACCTACTCCTGCATCATTGACAGCAAAAACTGAAATTGCCATCTGCTATTGGCTGATCTTTGGTGCCAGGTGATGTCACTTTCTATAGTGTACAAGAGCTGGTGACATCACCCTGCACCAAAGATCAGCCAATAGCAGATGACCAGTTCAGTTGCATGCTTATTACCATTAGATGTCAGGCTTCACATAGTTTCAGTTTGGGGTTTAGTTACTCTTTAAGGCAGATTGTGGTAACTTGTAAAGGAAACTTAAGTCTTTGGTTGAGACAATGCATCTGCAAAATTGTGATGAATGGGGTGTGGGGGGGTGGTGGTAGGGGGGGATTCTCAGTTCCATGAAGTCTCCATGTAATACTATTCCAATGTGAATTACAACAACACTCAGCTGTCAAAGGCTAAATTGGAGCTATGTGTGCAATTACAGACAGACACACACATATATGAAAACATGCATGCAGAGCTATTGATCCTCCATGTCAATTACTTCATACTAATCAGAAGAAAAGGAGTCTGCTGGCAAGCTGTCATCTTAGGCTCAACAACTGCAGTGAGGCAGAGATTTATAGACAGACAGGAAAGAGGAAAGATGCACAGAGAGAGATGTGTTCCATCCACCATGAACACAATTTAACTGACAGATTGGCTGACTAATTAACGTACTGATTGTGATGAGTGTGAACTGTCATTCGGTGAATCTTTCCAGATCTCTTCAGCCATAATCTTGACTTTACTTTGCCGTACTCAATAAATCATGGTTGTTCAAACAGACAGGAGCCAAAATGGGCCGTGGGCCTACTGCTGCTTGTTCCCCTCACAAGATAAAAGTAGCAATATACTTTAATGAGCCTGGGCCTTGGGACAAGAGCTTAAATTTGTCATTTGGATACTGGACTCGGAAAGTTTTAAGAACCCCCACGCTGTACTTCATAAAAAGTTTTGCAGACAACAAAAGGTAGGATTTTTGTTGTCGGAGACAGAAAAAGGCTATTTTCACATAAAACTACAGACTGCATTGCTACACTAGGCAATGTCAAATGCTTGGGGCCTCAAATGGCAGCAAGAATTGACTGCATTTTGAGGATTTCAATACCCAGAAATCCTGTAAGGTGCCATCAGTAAAGTAAATGTCTTCTTCTTAGTGTGTGGTGGGGTGGAGGTAGTAAAGAGGTTTAGCCATCGTCCAGCTTTCTCCGGAGGGAGCACTTGCTCGCTGCTGTTTGGGACACAGTTTTGGATTTCACTCTTCAGTTTTGGTTCATCACTGGCTGAAAAGATTTCCCACCAGCGACCGTACTGGCACCAACAAAATCAGGGGAATCTATGGTGTCTCAGTTAGGGGGGCGCTCTTCTCTGTTGCAAGTCTTGCCTAGTACAACAAACAATGTTTTGTTTTGTCTCAGGGAAGTATTGTAGCTCTATGTACAATTGGTTTTTAAAAGTATGTGTTCTTAATGTGGTTATATTCCACTCCAACATTATTCCAAGCAATGTCTGCATTCAGATTTAATTTCATTTAACCTTGATTTGCCCAGGCTTGGTCAACTGAACACACCCTGCTTCACATACCTGCCCAAAACAACCCACAGTCTTTTACTCTTGGTGACTGAACAGCTCCACTGGAGCAACTGGATATTTTGTACTTTGCTCAAAGCCATATTTCACCTCAACAGAGCATTAGCACAGCTCCGTAGAAGTTCATGAACAGTCAACCGTCAATACCGATCACTCTGGGGACCTGTACTCGCAATCGCTCACTTACTTCCACCTTGAAACACACCTGACAAAGTAGATCCAGGTAATATTTCATTCTGTGTCCCGAGACTTGCTTTTCAAGAAGTAGTTATGCCTAAGAAGCCTTAGTGCCAGAGGTGACAGTGGATCTTCTTGGCAGCCTAATCTTGGAGGTTGAGTGCTTTACCATCTTTGGAGGTGAGAACATGCTAGAACGTGTAAATGCTCTCCTGAAATAATATTTTAAAGAATTTCAAAAGGAAGGAGAGTGACATGAATGACTCTCCAGTTTCCAATGAGAAAAGTTGGTACTTCAACTTGTCCCGGAGAAGATTTCTCGCAAATGACCATGCCAAATACCAGAATTCTATTGGGCCAAATATGGCAATTCTACAGCGTCTCAATTATCGTGGATGGGACGCTCTTCTCTGTTGCAGCCCCACTTTGTGAAAAGAATCTGGCCTAGTGCAGCTTTAAGTTCACGGCTTGATTAACTGTACTTAGTCCCCGACCCGCCGCAGTTGTGGATCCATGAATACCTCAGCGTGGAAATAGAATTCAAGATATATCTTGGAATATATTGGAGAAAGGGGCCATGTCAGCGGAAATGCGACAGTGTTTTTGCGGTCTATTCTCTGAGTTATATGAAATGTCAACAGCGAGGCAGTAACTCAAGATCTCCTTGCGCACAACACTGCCTGGATATAAGAGCAAGAGTGTCACACCTACATATATTTATTTGCTATTTGTCCTCTAGTGGGTCATGGAAATTCTTTTTATTTACCTCCGTGCTTCATTTCCTCTCCATCTCTCCCCTTTCCCTTTTGTCTCTTCTTTATCTCCCTTTGTCCTCCCATGCCCCCATAAGATTTAACTGTTTATTTTCTCCCTCCCCTATTTATTTTGCCCTCATCCCTCCCTCTATTTCTCTCTGGCTCGCTTTCACCTCAACATGGACTTCCATATTTCTCTGCCTCCTGCTTCCTCCCCCTCTCGCTCTCTCTAGTATATTTCCCACAGTCAGACGGTTCATTGAAATGAGCTGTCAGCATCTGTCAGACACTCCCGATGGTGTGGAAGGAGGGCTGCTTCTCTTTCTCTCTCTCTCTCTCTCTGTCTTTGTCTCTGTCTGTCTCTGTCTTTTGTCTCTCTCTCTCTCTCTCGCCGCGGTGGAACGCAGACTGCCTTTCCTTCTGGCTTCTTTCCAGTTGATGCTCTGGGGAACCCGGCAATGCAAATAAGCAAACATCAGGCAGACACATCCACGGGCAGAAAGATAGACATAGAGAGAAACTGGTAGACATACACATAGATATATATATAGGGACAGATAGGCAGATAAACAGATGCAGACAGCCAAGACACTCATCATCTAGTCTGAGGGTGTGCGAGTGTTTGTTTGCCAAAAGAGAGAGAAAAAAGAAATAAAGAAACTTTTAATACACTCCCAGAGCAAAAAACTGACTCCAGCACATCCAAATATGGAAATCCAGTGTTCTGTACACTTCAATCATAGAGTGATTTGTAGTGGTAGACATCTCATCTTCAAGTGTAGCGAGGAGTTTACATGCTGAGTAATGTACCAAGGCTAGACAAAAGAGAGAGCTAGAATTGTAACCTATTATTTGCTCAGAGTAAGTTGACTCAGCATGTCACTGCTGTTGGATGAAAACTTTGTTCCTCAAAACAAGAACTGAGAAAAACTGGTACACTCCCAAGCATTTTTTGACAATTGACAATACGTCATTACTGTAACAATTTGGCTTGGCCCTAGGGATGTAGAACTTTTTCTCCACACAACTGACAGCATGGAAAACATTTAGTTTAAACCTGTACTAGGCCTAATCGTTATGTAAGAGTGGGGTTGCAGCAGAGAAGAGCGTCCCATCCCCCCGGAATAAAGATGCCGTAGTTTCGCCCTTTTCACCCAAATTAATTTCTGATGTCTGGCATGTACACTGGAAAGAAATCCTCTCCACACACAGTAAAACTCAAGAGCGAAATACAAAATCGTCTCCTAAACAACATCGAGCGAGTGCTCCGTCCCGAGAAAGCTGGACTCACCAACAATGGCTGAACCTCTTCACCTCCTCCACCCCTACTGACATCACCTTACAGGATTTCTGGGTAATGAAGTCCTTCAAACTTTCAAAAAAATTCAAACAACTACCTGTCGCCGCCACTTGGGGCCGCCAAAATACAAAAGAGTACAGCTTTAACCAGTTGTTCACCCAGAACAGATGACTGAGCGCCTATTACTGTCTTATGAAAACCGTATATCTCCAAAAAACTACTTTACAGGAACTTAGAAAATAAAAATGGAAAAATTCTCATGCATTTTTTCAAAACATATAGTAGGTTTAAGAATGGGCCAAAGGGTCATGAAACTTAATGTGCGCGTAAAGGACCATACAACCTTTCAACTCTAGTAAATAGAGCTTTGTTTCTGCTGTTGGCCACTGGCATTTTGACAGTAGTTACTGAGGGAGGGGAGAGTGACAGTCATTTACTTCCCCATCTACATTTTCGCCAGCAAATCCAGGGATTCAAACCGTTGGCCTTCAACTCACAAGCCTGCTTCTTTAAACTTTCGGCTGGCACTGTCCCTCATTTGAACTCTGACAAAAGTTTCGGGCATTTTGTACTGAGGGCAACTTCACAAGTAGTGCCATTAAATTCTCTTTCACCCTTGATAGAGCCGCAAATTGAGTGAGTGACTGTATGTGTGTGTGTGTATGTGTATGTGTGTGTGTAAGTACGTCCTAAAAGTTTGTGTATGCATTGTGCCTGTGTGTGAATGTTTGTGTGTGTATCTGTGTGTGTGTGTGTGTGTGTGTGTGTGCCTATGCATTCATGCAGGCATATCCAGCAACAGTATGTGTGTCCAAGTCAATTCAGGATTTATTTCCTGGCACATCTAGAGTGTCTCAGACTTCCATAGAGCCTCATAGTGTGTGTGTGTGTGAGTGTGTACTGTATGTGTGAGTGTGTCTGTCTGTTTGTATGGGTGTGTATGAGAGTGAGTGCAGATCTGTGTGTTACTGTCTCAATAGCCTATTTCCCTGAAGTCATTTCTCATCTCTATGATGGTCTTTGGTTCAAGGATGCAGGCTCATATCCTAGAGTGGCTCTTGTTTTTTGTTTTTTTTACCACCACAACCAAACCACTTCACAAATAAAACTGAGCTGCCTTAGTTTCCTCAAACATTATTTTTTATGGCATTTCTGCTGCATTAGATAGCATAAAGAGGGGGATGACAGGAAAGATAGACAGGGGGGCATGCATTTGAACCCATGACGTGATGAGTACACATACACCTTGGCCTGCTGAGCCATAAGGACACCTTACAATGTTAGTTTTCTTTCAGTAATTGTAGTTAGTGGTACAGTGGCAGCCATTGCAGTTCCTGAACTCTGCAACTCTGCATCTATAAATTATCGATTTCTACTTCCTACTTTCGAGACATCTGAGTCGTGCTAGAAGTTTAGAAATGCAATCAGCTGTTCTCAGCCATGTTGCCAAGAGCTGAGGACTTCCAATAGGGCTTGTTGTGTCACCTGAAAGCACTCTATGACAAGGTGGAAGTCCCCCCATTTGTCCTACATTAACGCTACAGTGGTAGCTGTGGTAGAGGTCACCCCATCCTGGATCTTTGCTCTCTCAAAGTTTAATATTAAGGAGAAAAAAAATGGAAGGAAAAAAAAACATGCTGAAATGTGCATTGTCAAAAAGAGTACAAAAGAGTAAAGGGGGTCAAAACTTTTACAAACCAATTTTTTTCTGCTTTTGGAATTTCTTGCTTTAACATACATTTCTTGATTGCCACTTTTTTTTGATAGGGCAATCAAGAAATGTCTTTGAACCAATTTTGTTGCCGAAGAAAATGTGCAAAAAGTTCATATTAGACCAAAAATCCCAAATAAATGCATTTGAACCAATTTTGCTGCACAAGAAAATGTGCAAAAAGTAAAATACCTTTTTTTTTAGCCACTGTCGTCCCATCCTCCATCCATCCTCCATTACTTCTAACTGTATACAGTGGTAGCCATTGACGGCAGACAGCAATAGGCATGTCAGACCACAACTAAGACACGATGCAATGTGTGGATCAGGCTGGGTAGATCTGATTGCTTCTCGCAAGTGGAGACAGAACTCATTTTCTGTTGTGATGGATTGCAACAGCAGAGGATGAGGGGGAGAATATGGGGGCAGGAGGGGTCAGATTCACTTATGACCGGTCAGTTTAGATGTCCAAAAGAATGTAGCTCTGATTGGTCACCATGTTAAACCGTGGTGGGACAACGGTTACCAGTGAAACGGACCACTTTAACTCTAGTTCCGTGTCCCGCTAATTACACTACTGACTTTGGAGCAGAGTAGCCATGCACTGCCAGATATACACACTGTCATCGAGGCAGCTAATGTATAGGCCTGGCGGACAAAAGCAAGGACACGATGCTGAGAGTGTTTCACTAGCAGGACAGGGCCAGATAGATTTGATTGCCTCTCACAAATGGAGGCAGGACACATTTTATGTTGTGAGAGATTGCAACAGCAGCTTCAGGGAGATGGGGAGTGAAGGTGTGTGTGTATGTGTGTAAAGGGAGGTAATCTAGGCTTGACTACGTCGGATGTTTGAAAGTCTATCAAACGTAGATGAGGGTGTATTTTCCTAGTTGAGCTGACTAGCTCTTATTGGCCAGAAGTACTTATGGCCGGCTCTTTTACACGACCCAACAGTATATTCTCATATACTGAGAAACTTTGCAAGATACATTTGATTGCTTCTCCTAAATGGGCTGGGACACATTTTATGCTACATGACGTTGGATCAATAAAATCCAGGGTGTGGAGGAGAAGAGGATCGGAGGGGTTCGCTTGGCAGGTAGAGGTCAGGCTCCCACATGTATAAAAGTGTCAATGGTCAGTGTTCAATTAAAAGCTGATTTGTGTTCAGTGCGTAGAAGCTGTTTTCATGGTCCTGGAACTGAGCCAAATCATTAATAATGTACTGAGAATTTCTGCAGAACTGATTATATGATATGGAATAGCTCTATCTGAAGCTTGTTAGCCTAAATACTGAATATCGGCGCTAGCACTTTTTAAGCGCTCAGGGATCTGCATTATTAGAGTGGCTTAGAGCAACAGTAAATTAACACATGCTCGCATGTCCAATCTCAACTCAACTGTACACTGTGTGTACACAGGCTCCACCAGCACTGACCAACACACTTACTGTTACATAAATGTATGGGGGATAGAGTGTGATGATAGATGGGTAGATACCTGGTTGCTTGCATGGAATACTATTTGCTAAGTTGGCCTCTTGGGTTGTCATTTTTGAATATTTACATGTCTTTTGAGCATTAAAATGCTGAGCCAAATCTGATTTAAAGCATGAGACCTAAATGGAAAGTGTAATTTGTAGCTGAAGTGATTTTAATTGCACACATAAGCAATGCCCTCCATAAATTCCATTTTATTTTTGCTTTTTAAATTCAACTAATTTCTGATATGGAAATGCTTAGAATTATGCATAACATGCTTTTGGCATTTGGCTGTTAGGCACCTGAACTTGAAGAGGGCACTCGCGGTTTTTCAGAGCAGCGGCCAGTGTTTTGAATAATGCAGTGGTCAAATTAGCCTAGAGCAATGTTTAGCAAAGAGGGATTTGATCTATCACGATGTATGATCACATGTGACTGAACCAAGCCGTTTTTTCATGGTTCTTAGACTAGATAACGACTTGCAGACCAAGTGACCATATCTGATTTTCTGATCTGAGGCCATCCACACACAGTGGCACAGATCAGACTGGTGTCTCTGTGTCCAGGAAGTGTCAGCTATCGGTCATATTGGTCATAACTGCTTGAAAATGTGCAATTTCTGCCCCACGTTAATGCATCTGCACAACAGGAAGTTTGAGATAGACTTGTGAAAGTGCTTACTTCACCGTCGTGATGTAAGAGAGCTTGAGAGTGTCCCGATCTATTAGGAGCTGTCAGCAGATGGTGTTTGACAAGAGTCAGCATTAGGAAACGTATGTAATGATGCATGCATGAGACTAGACACAATAGACACAATAAGTACTTGGAAAGCAAGAACTGCCCATAACAATTTAGTAGGCCTAATTTCAAAACCTATCAAGCCAACATAATTCTAGACCAATGATTCTCAACCTTTTTCATATCATGGACCCCTAATTTAGTCCACATTAAAACCACGGACCCCTATTTGATGAGATTTTGTCTCTCAGACTCAAATCTGAGAATATTTTTATTGTTAGATATGATTTTGTCCAGAATTCCATGATTGTAGGTAAAGAGATAACAGTGAACCTATGATCAAAACAGTCATTCTTCTACATTCTCTAATTGTGTTAACTTCTTGTAAAAGAAATAATGCTGAAGTTTAACAATTCATCAATTTGCTAGGGACCCCCTGGAACCCCCTCAAGGATCCCTAGTGGTCCCCGGACCCCACGTTGAGAACTAGACTAAATTATTAAGGCCTGAGCACGACTTCGGGCGAAGCCCTATTGTATTTTGTTCGTGGAATTAAAAATTGTGTTTTTGAGGTCCTAAACGTGCTCGAAAAGTTGCGAAACTTGTGTCAGACATGTGTCAGAAGTGGTTTCGACAAAGTGGCCCTCGTGGTACGTTTCCCCTAGTCGTACAAAATTTGGTAGGCACATGTATCATGTCCAGACTTAAAAAAAAAGTCAATTGGCACCATGCCCTAAACCCAACAGGAAGTCGGCCATTTTGGATTTATTGTGACATTTTTGGCCATTTGCAGGGGTCGTACTTTAACAAACTCCTCCTAGGGGGTTAATCGGATCCATGTCAAACTTGGTCAGCGTGTATAAAAGACCTCGACGATGAAAAGTTGTGCTAAGCTTGAGTTTTCGTCACACGGCGTGGGCGTGGCGAGGCGTCGAATTTCCATGTGTCGCCATGAAAAAGGAAGTGCCTTGTAACTGGACTGTACATGGTCAAATCTGCCCCAAACTTCACAGGTTTGATAACGGTCCCGGCCTGAACACATCTACATTCCAATATTCAGTTATTGTCATAGCGCCACCTACTGGCAACAGGAAATGCCATGTTTTATACTTTGCTGTGCTTCTCCTAGTGGGTTGACCAGATCCACCTTGAATGTGGTCAGAAAAGCCGTAGGACCTTGATGACGCTTCGTTGTGAAGATCGGGAGCTTTCGTCGAACAGCGTTGCCCTGGCGGTGCGGCACATTTCGATGTTTCGCCATGAATCAGGAAGCTGTGTTAACCTGAGTGTACATTGTCCGATCTGCACCAGATTTCACATGCTGGACAAGAGTCCAGGCCTGAGGACATCTACATGCCAATTAGGAGTCATAGTCATTGCGCCACCTACTAGCAACAGGAAGTAAGCCTTGTGTGACAATCATCATTTGATTTACATGGAATTTTCATGGTGTGGACCACGTCAACCGGTCGGTGTCCAGTAACGACGCCGCGACTGCGGCACACCCCGACATGCGCGAAGGTGCGAGGGCGAGGGATCATCACTGCTTGCAGCTTTAATTATTATTCGAATTTTGAAAATAAAGCTTGGTCCAGATATATTTCTTCTTGTTCACAGGAATGGTTTTAGCATTTTAAAAACAGATTTACACATTTTTATGAAAAGCTAGCCCCATATTCCTCTACATTTACTCTGTTTTTAATTATTATTATATTATATTATACTTTTTAGAACGTCATTTTGCCAAATAGCATTTTTATTGATAGAAAAGAACATAGCGGAGGAATACCACTTATGGGCAGTAAAAATCTGAACGCTACAAACTCGTCCAGCTGCATCCGATCTTGGTGAGTAGTTTATATTCTGGTTTACATGGTGGTTGAGTGCAGAGTAACCCCCATGTTAAAACTAAGTGGAATATTTCTTTAAATTGTATGCCGCAGTAAGCTGAATTCTATCAGTAGTATCCTGTAGCCTCTTGACACAGGACACATGGTGTATGAGTTCACAGCCAGAGTTCAGCCACAGTAGTTTCAATAGCAGGTAATACTGATAACAGCGCAGCTTTTTGTTACACTTCATGTCTCAGTTTTTTAATTTCATGTCTCAGCACGGCAAGTTTATAGCGAGCAATGTAATTTAACTGCAGCCAACTCTTCTTGAGGAAGTGATACACAGAGCAGCTTTTTGTGGCGACTCTAGAAAGCAGCAGTGTTTCATCAGCAGGAAATTTACCAGGAAATGTTTGAAATACATTTGTGAATTCTTATCTCACTTTGTTGCTTAGATCGTTATCCATCTACGTTCATTTAGTTTAGTTTAGTTTAGTTTCAACAGTCAGAGTCACAGTGCCACCAAAACAGATCAATAATCAGAATCAGAATCCTTTTATTATTAAGTATATTTGTGCATACAAGGAATTTAGCTTAGTGGCTGCTTGTGTACTTATTAAAGACATAATAAAAATAGTAAAACACAATATAAAGCAATAAAAACAATATATAGTAACAAAGATATTCCTGTGATCTCAGAGTAATCATGTATGATACAGAAGTGCTAGGTAAAGAACTAAGAGCCAGGGAGAAAAGGTACAAACTTCGTGTTTCTTTTCTAAACATGACAGGACGATTTTTAGTACAAGTACCAGAGGAAGACGGACATGATGAAATCAATCATCATCGTTTCTCTTATTAGAGGAAATTCATGTCAACTCTGGTGATTCTGAGCAAAGAAGCTGTTATCTGTAGATTAGAAGCAGATGTAGATAACTAGGAAGCTGCTGTGGGGGATTATTCACACTATAACTGCTGAAGGTTGGCTGTCTGGATGCAGATGAAGAAACAGCGGACCTTGGCAGATGCAACACATTCAGGTTGTGGTCCAGCAGCTTTCAAAATATAAAATGATCTTTTATTATTTAGCTAACATTGAATTTTATGTGGTCAATTTCTTAGAACACATTTTTTATAGATAAGCTTACACGTAGTTTGTTCTTTTTACCTATTTTAGTCCTTTATGCCTGTTTAATACCTTTTTCAATTCTGCTTTTAATTAAGGTATAACTTCATAATTATTATGATTATCATGATTATTATTCGTTTTATTATTATTAATATTATTATGTTGTTGTTTTTTATTTTTTTATTGTTTATGTGGGTTTTTTTTTTTACAATAGTAGTAGTAACAGTAGTATTAACAGTATTGACTAGCATCATGCCCATTCAGCCTAAGGGGCCACATGCTCCTTTAGAGATTTGATATCCGACATCTCTCAGATATAACACTTTCCTTTTTCTTGCTTTTAAATTTCTGGTATTTGTAATGCATTCGTGACGATTCTAATTTGCCATAGCATTGCACCTCGGTAAACAACTTCTGTTTCCCCTTCCTCATGTCTCAAGCAGTAGTGGAGGTAGTAAGAGAAGTGTTGAGTAGAGGCTAAGAAACCCTCCACCTTTCCCTGACCTGCTATCCCCAACAACAGGTCTCACTCTGAAGAATGGAAGCGTGGTACAACTACACAACCTTAACGAGGGACGCATATGATGACTTCTCAACCGCCGTACGTGTGACGGCATGGATCGTCATCTCCATCGGCCTTCCTTCGACCTTGCTGGCCATCTGTGCTCTGGTTTCCCTTGTGCGATAATTATGATTGAGATCTATTAATTTGTCTGTGTACCTGTTTATCTGTCTATCTCTGTCTATCAGACTTTGTGTTATTTATCTATAGGCAATGAAAGGTGATTCATTTTTTTTCAAGCATCACATTCATTCATTTTCTACCCGCTTAATCCTTCTCTGATTCACTAGGGACTGGAGCCTTTCCTAGTACATTCATACCTACAGGCAATTTAGTGTCTAATCCACCTGACTTGCATGACTTTGAAATGTATTTTTACCACTGTTCCTGCAGGTGCGAGACGGCCATGTTGCTCCGATCTATGTCATCAACCTCCTCGTCTCCGATCTAATCCAGCTCTGCTGCATGGCTGCCCGGGAGGCAGCACCCTGGAGATACAACATCCTCAAAAATTATATCTACTTCATTGGGTTGATTGCCAGTATTGGTTTCATGGTGTGTGTAGCCCTGGAAAGGTAGCTAACCATCTGTGTGTGTTTATGTGTTTCCGATGCATCTATCTATGTACCTACCTACCTATCTTGTATTACAGGTACTTGGTCATCACCCGCCCACTGTGGTACCGCTTCAGACAAAACATCAAGGTCTCTGTGGTGGTCTCCTTCATGGTCTGGGCCTTCCCCTTCATCCTGATCTTTCTCCTGGGGATGTTTCACTACATTTTACGACGCACCGTCCTCTCCATCTTCCTCCTCCTCCCCTTCCCCCTGCTCATCTTCTTCCTGGCTGGGACCCTCAAAGCTCTGTCCGCTTCCATCTCTGTCCCCCCTGAGGAGAAACGCCGAATCGTGGGAGTCTTGGTTCTGGTGCTGCTTAACTACACGCTGCTGTTCCTGCCCATGATCATTTGGTCCCTGGTGGCACCACTTGGCCCCATTTTTTATCCTAGCCTGCGTCTCATCTTCATCCAGTTCAGTCCTCTTGTGGACTTGGTTCTGTATGTTTTCATGAGGAAAGGAGCCGTAGACAAGCTTCTGGCCTGCCTGTGTCGGTGCAGGATGACTAGAGAGCAAGAGCAGGGACAGATCAACACCGTGAACGACGATACCACAGAGAGGGTCAGCTCCGTGTAGGAAGAGGAGGAGAGGTAAAATGTAGCTTACTTGATGAATTAGAAGAATGAGTTTTTACACCAGACCGTTCTGTAGCTTTTGTAGCCTGTGGTCTGAATGCACCTTAAGGGAGGCGGAGCTTCCTCCATCAGGCTCTGAGGCTCTAAGACCTGCTGATAAGATAAAGCTAGGCCCTGCATTTATTGTTTTTAATTACTGCTCAGAAATAGATTTCATTTTTTATTTTGTATTGTAAACCAAGTTTAATTGCAATTCTGTATCTATAAATAAAGTTCCTTATTATTGTTATCATCATTATCATTATTATTATTATTATTAGAATTTTGAATATAAAGCTTGGTCCGGATATATTTCTTCTTGTTCACAGGAATGGTTTTAGCATTTTAAAAACAGATTTACACATTTTTATGAAAAGCTAGGCCATATTCCTCTACATTTACTCTTTATGTTTTTAATTATTACTCACATTTTTTTATCTTGTAAACCACATTTACTTGTTTGTAATTCTACCTCTATACATAAAGCTTGTCATTATTATTATTATGATTTTTATCTTTATCGTTATCATTATCGTCACCATTATTGTTTTGAAAATAAAGCTTGGTCCAGAGAAATTTCTTCTTGTTCATTCTTGTTCCCATTCATTTGAATGCAGCCACAAAAATAGACTGAAAACTGACATTTAACATGTTTTTGAACAGATTCAACAACAGATCACACTACTGTGACTTTCAATTGATGTTTGGTCTTACTTTTTAGAACGTCATTTTGCCAAATAGCATTTTTATTGATAGAAAAGAACATAGCAGAGGAATACCACTTATGGGCAGTAAAAATCTGAATGCTACAAACTCGTCCAGCTGCATCCGATCTTGGTGAGTAGTTTATATTCTGGTTTACATGGTGGTTAAGTGCAGAGTAACCCCCATGTTAAAACTAAGTGGAATATTTCTTTAAATTGTATGCCGCAGTAAGCTGAATTCTATCAGTAGTATCCTGTAGCCTCTTGACACAGGACACATGGTGTATGAGTTCATAGCCAGAGTTCAGCCACAGTAGTTTCAAGTAGTAGTTCAGTAGTTTTTGTTACACTTCATGTCTCAATTTTTTAATTTCATGTCTCAGCATGGCAAGTTTATAGCGAGCAATGTAATTTAACTGCAGCCAACTCTTCTTGAGGAAGTGATACACAGAGCAGCTTTTTGTGGCGACTCTAGAAAGCAGCAGTGTTGCATCAGCAGGAAATTTACCAGGAAATGTTTGAAATACATTTTTGAATTCTTGTTTCACTTTGTTGCTTAGATCGTTATCCATCTACGTTCAATTAGTTTAGTTTAGTTTAGTTTAGTTTAGTTTATTTAGTTTAGTTTCTACGGTCAGAGCCACAGTGCCACCAAAATAGATCAATAAAGATATTCCTGTGATCTCAGAGTAATCATGTATGATACAGAAGTGCTAGGTAAAGAACTAAGAGCCAGGGAGAAAAGGTACAAACTTTTTGTTTCTTTTCTAAACATGAGAGGACAATTTTTAGTATAAGTACCAGAGGAAGACGGACATGATGAAATCAAACATCAATTTGTATCTTATTGCAGGAAATGCATGTTAAATCTTACCAGTCCTACCAGGAAGCTGTTATCTGTAGATTAGAAGCAGATGTAGATAACTAGGAAGCTGCTATGGGGGATTATTCACACTATAACTGCTGATTGGCTGTCTGGATGCAGATGAAGAAACAGCGGACCTTGGCAGATGCAACACATTCAGGTTGTGGTCCAGCAGCTTTCAAACTGTAAATTTGATGTTTAATTACTTAGCATACAAGAAAATGAATGCGGTCACTACTTAGAACACTATTTTTTATAGATATGCTTACTTGTAGTTTGTTGTTTTTACCTATTTTAGTCCTGCTGTATATACCTGTTTTATTCCTTTCTCAATTCTGCTTTTAATTAACGTCTAACTTTATTAGGGCCCGAGCACGACTTCGTGCGAAGACCTATTGTAATTGAAGGAGTTATTATTATTTTTCTTATTAGGCCAAATAAATCGCACTTTTGAGGGGCTAAACGTGCTCGGAAAGTTGCTCAACTTTGCACATGCATCAGAAGTGGGGAAAAATTATATATTTTATGGGTCTCGCACATTGGTGTGGCAAAATGGCTCAATAGCGCCCCCTACAAAATTTCCCCTAGACGTCCGAAATTTGGTAGGCCCATGTATCATGTCCAGACTTAAAAAAACGTCAATTGGCGCCATGCCCTAAACCCAACAGGAAGTTGGCCATTTTGAATTTATTGTGACATTATTGTGACATTTTTGGCCATTTGCAGGAGTAGAGCGCGTACCATGAGGCTCAGTCCTTCCCGCAGCGACCCGGGTTCGGTCTGCGGTCCTTTGCTGCATGTCCTCCCCTCGGTCTCTCAGTGTTACTCAGCATTTACAAACAATACAAATGCAAGTTAACTTTTACAACTTACTTTACACATAAAAATCATTTAGCAAGCCCTCACTATATAGCAGTAGCATTTTATCAGTCTTTATATCAAAAGCTTAGGCAATGAATTTCAAAAAGACCAAAAACAGTGGCTGCCATAAAGTAATTACAGATTGGGCTTTTAATGGATGCTGTCACATGGCTTATTTACGGCTAGTATTGCTTCAAGAGACATCTATATATCTTCCTGATAAAAGTGAAAGATTGCAGTCTGCTCTCTCATCATATAACTTGGTCAATGGAGCAGTGTGAGTGGGTGGTAGTTTCCTATTGACTGGTAAAACAACAGTCCCACCCACTCAAACAGTGATGAATGTACAGTGTCCTAAGATCCCTTGAAAAATTGAAGCTCTCTAGAGATTCAGGCTTTAGGCTTGCTGCAGTAGCTGAGCCACCTGACAGCTGGTTCTATATCTTAAAGGAAAAATCCACCCTAAAACACTTTAACGCTGTAAAAAAAAATAACAGCTAGTGGTGATGTACCTCGCATTTCCAGGCCCATTCGGATGTTTGGTGTTGTATTTTTCTTATTCCGATGGATAACTGGCCAAATGCAGACAACTACAACATAGATTGACAGCAGAATTTTTTTCAGATATCTAAAGAATCAACGGCAATCATCAGGTTTTGGTGTCAGTCCCTCAGAATCAAAGCACAAGGGCTTCTTTCTAGACTCAACAGCTGCTATTGCTATTGCTATTGCTATTGCTATTGCTCTCTCCACCCACACATACAACCCACAGCTAAAAGATAACTTTTTCAGTCTATTTATATGGCCATATACCTACTAACAAGTTCATGCCCCTTCTCTGGAGGTTGCCGAGAAAATCTGAGTAGAAGTAGATGCAGGGAGAAGAAGTAGGCAAGACAGGTTGAGGGAAAGTAACTTACAAATATTTATAACAAAATTACTCTTGGAATGCATTGAACATCACAAATTGGTATCCAACAATATAAGAGTATCGAAGGATGGATTTTTCCTTGAAACTGCTGTAAACATCTTCGAGGAGATCCAGAGTTACATACATTTTTCAAAATATATATTTTTTTTATTTTATTTAGTCTCCATATTTGGTGCTCAGCCTCATCGCTGTGGTGTTTCTGCACTGCTCTTCCCAGAGATCACTTGTCAATCAAACAGTGTGTCCAGTACTGTGACGTCTTTTTCCTTGAATTTCCTGTTGATGCAGTTTGACTTGAATCTCTGTAGGTGGCGCTCTTTGCTTTGTCTGTTCAACCATGGTGGATATCACTGCTCATGCTAACTACCCAGTTCTACCCCATCTACAGGGTTCTCCCAAAGAACGTAACAGTGGCTGTGAGTCACTTTGATCCCTCACTTAAACCACTGTGTAACAATTAAACAATAAAGAAACAGTGTGGGATACTGTCTTTTAAATGAATAGCCCATGTCATCTGTTGTTGGCAGCCAGCCACGCACTCTGAGGGGAGAGGTGACCATGGCGTCTGTGAGGCGGCGGCAGCAGCAGCTGTCATCGAATCATCGCTGCATACTTTAAGATCAGATAATTTAATTGGTGATGGAACAGACTGTACAGAGTGAAGGCAGTGCTGGGAGTCAAAGTGCAGCCAAAAACCAAGATGCAAAGATTTAGA
Organism: Centroberyx affinis; assembly: GCF_046629955.1. Classification (NCBI taxonomy): domain Eukaryota; kingdom Metazoa; phylum Chordata; class Actinopteri; order Beryciformes; family Berycidae; genus Centroberyx; species Centroberyx affinis. The sequence goes on from NW_027283830.1 coordinate 31,520, forward strand.
ACCGTATGTATGCTACTTGTTGGGCCAAAATGTTAACGGAATGATTTTAATCGTGTAGAACAAGTAAATACATTGATATAGTGAGCGGAGTGGCGCCTCTTAAAGGAATAGTTCACCCAAAAATGAAAATTCTGTCATCATCTACTCACCCTCATGCCAAATGAAACACAGGTGAAATTTGTTAGTCCATATAACACACAGGGAGGCTGCCAGCACAACTTGGTAGCAGCCTTCTCCAAAACAACTGAAGTCAATGGGGACCTGTTCTTTAGAGCTCCAAAACAAAAACAGCCAAACAATCACACTGTGAATAGAAAGACCTATACACCATGATTTGTTGCAAATCAATCAGCTGTAGTTAAGATTTGCACTAAATGATGGTGTAAATATACTGTAGGTCTTTTTGGAACTCTGAAGAACTGGTCCCCACTGACTTCAGTTGTTTTGGAGAAGGCTGCTATGGAGTTGTGCTGGCAGCCTCCCTGTGTGTTATATGGACAAACTTCACCTGTGTTTCAACTGGCATGAGGGGGAGGAGATGATGACAGAATTTTCATTCTTAGGTGAACTATTCCTTTAACTACATCTGAAGGAGCAGAGCAGTCAGCCAATCACAGGGCCTGTCAAACTGTCAGTCATCATGCAGCAGTTCACAGCAATCAAATGGCAAGATGTCAAAATGACACTCTCCCTCACATTAGCTACCGCTAATTAGATATCTCACACGTTATTGTCAATGCTGCATAGCAACCAGAATGATGTAACGCTCCTTGTGCCTCGAGCAGGAGTACAAAAAGCTTCCTATCTGATCACACTTGTGCCATACACATCTATGTCATACCAGGGTTCCCAACTGAAAAGAATAAGTACTCAGCAGATTAGTTACAATAGCGTGGTTACCGCATTTTAGCTAGCTAAAAAGGCAGCTGCGAGGCTAGCTAAAGGCCAGCCATTTTTGTGCATTATTGGCGGCCTTTCCAGTAAGCGGACTGGTGACTGGCTTGTGCATTTTCTCATCCCGAAGATATCTCGCACATCCAATTCCGCTGCTCTCCCTGAGCTCCCCTCGAGCGTCGATCTGGTGCTCGCCGCTAATCCTGAGGTGGAAACATCCTCGCGGGTGTCATCGCATCACAGCCCCCTGGTCCCCGGTCGCTCGAGCACGCCGTGCCCTGGTAACATATGAGCACAGCCAGGAAAAAGGAGGGCAGGCTCCAGTGCTGCCGGGGAGCAGTAAATATCTACTGATTAAAAACACGGTCATGGCAGAAGCTACTGGCGAGCATGGCATATTCTTCTAACTTTCGGATTCCACTCATTTGTGATGGAAACCGATGAAAGTTGTCTCCTTTGTTGCCAACATTTCCCTCTGCCCTTCCAGTCATAGCAGTTTGGCACCAGGCTTGTCGGGTTGAAATGTCAGTGAAATACTCCTTAAAGTATTTTATTATCATTATTAGTCATATTATTAGCTATGGACTTTAACCTTTGAAACTTGATTTCATAACCCTGCGTTTAGTTTGCTAGGACGTGGCCTATGGATCAATATTAGTGCGGTTGTTAGGCCACACTAGTAATGAAATCATCACAGAGCAACCATCTGTATGATGCTTCCCTATCAGACACCGCACCACTCATTGGATGCAGTTGAGTGGGTGTTAATTAAAATGAAAATCCCTCTTAAGTTTTCTTTCACAGAGTAACCAAGTATTTTTTTTTTTACTCAAGCACTCTACATAAGTACAGTTTTGAGCTATTTGTATTGTATAAATTCTAAGAAACTCTGACTTTTACCCGTATTTCAAAGCTCATACCCATTTTTTACAATCAAGCAATCAGACTGACCATACAAAAGCAAGAAAATAATAATCCTTTATCCCACAGTGCAGCATGGTTTATGGTTCAGTAAGAGAAGTGGATGTTATTCATGCCTATTGGCTGATAAATGTAATTATCGCATTGCCAAGGTGGGTTAACCTCTTGAATGCTTTATGTCTGACATGACCATGTCTCCATAATTACAGGCATGGAAACAATGTTCACAAAAGGATGCAGCCAACAGCATGATTCCATTAGGGTTCAGGTCAGGACACTGTCTAAATAGGCTACCATAAAATGCCATTGCAAATTATTTCCTTTCCTTTGGGAACATGAAACACCACTTACCTGTCTGCTTGAAAAGGAGTTCAAAGCTTTTATGCGAGGGCTGATTGAAGACTTCCTGAATTGCCTCCAACACAATCTCACAAAATCTGAGGCACACACTCTGAAATGCAGATTACGTGTTGCGGACGGAATAATGTGAAGATTAGCCTCCTCCGCCACAAAAGGAATTATGTGACAGTACCGCAAATCGGAAATTTCATTTTCATATGAAAAGGTTCGCTAAGTTAAGTTTAGGCAAACAAAACAACTTCGGGTAAGGTGAGGTTAGGTTAAGCAACTTTCCACCGCACTATTTCAGTGTCAAACTACTGCTTGTGTCTATTTTCTTTCTGTTGATACTAACAATAGAAGTGCTGATGATACTGTGAAATTATTGTGACTTTTGGATAAATATCAACAGGGCTTGAAATTAACTTTTGGGTAGCGAGCCAACATGGCTACGTTCAGAGTAGCTAGTTACCAGCCACTCAGAATTTTCACTAACCAAAAGCTTAAGGACATGAATACATATTTTGCGTATGCATAACGAAAGTTGATGGCCTAATATCACATTAAAACCACTGTACAAGGCCATTGTAAATGAATGTTTCCATACTGGAGTGACCACAGGGATTGAGGGCCCTTACTGTGTGTGTGTGTGTGTGAGAGAGAGAGAGTGTGGATGAGTGGATGAGTAATAAAATGTCCTCAGAGCTCTTTCATCTTCAGGATCCTCCTCTGATTCCCACCTGCTTGGTCTCAGTGCGTGAACTCCGGCCTTGGAGAGCGCAGACTGTCAGTGGCAGTGCCGGGGGTCAAAGTGCCTGACAGACGGAGGGTTCAGCAGGAGAGAGAGAAGGTCACAGAGTGCCTCGCTCTTCAGGCTTGACCGCCCACCCGCCTTTTACCTGTTGCATCACACTGAACCCACACACAGTTACAGCTGTGGATGCTGGGATGGCAAGGCTGAGGTTTATCATGTGCAGGTACATGTCAGGACACTCATCACCATATACTACTACTACTACTGCTACTAATGGGTCATATGTTAAATTAATAGATTATAAAATAAATAATAATAATAACTTCACTTGATGGTGTATCCTCTTATAATTCGTACAGGCTAAAAAAAATGATTATTTGCCAGGGGTCAGTGTGCAAATCGCTCTGTACTAAATTGGACAATATGCAATGTTTTTTTTGTTTTTCTTTGTTTATTACTAGTTTTATTTACTTTTGCCAGGAAACATGGCCTCAGTGAACATAATCAGAAAGCATTGAAAACTGATTAGAGGGCTCTGCCAACTGTAGCGTGTGTTTCTGATTGCTCTCCCAATCAATGAATACGTTTGCAGCAGCCAAATTCCCTATATCATAGCAAGCATATTTCATTCGCCCTCGGGGTTAATATGTGCATCAACTTGTACTGGGCGCTGGGCTAAAAGACAATAAATGGAAATAGACACTTAGCCCTCCATACCTGTAATACTGACAACATTTCTAGTCCTGGCGTGTTGCACCTTGGCTGGAAATTTAAAAGGGGCTTCGATCAAATTGGATCAAACTCTATTAAATCCAGAGCAATCACAAGGTTTGGGATTAAATTGCTGGTTGGGACGAGCAGAAAAAAAAAAATAAGGCAAAATAAATGATTTCATAATAATCATTTCCTCATATTTTTTGGAGAGAGTAGAATATGGCCTTCATTTCCATTTATTAGAAAATGTTCTCTGTATTGGTACCAAATGGGTAGATTTACTGAATGGGGTGACTACAGCACATTTTCCACTTATTTGCTCCCAGGAGGCGAAATGAAACGGTAATGAAGATGTAAAAGCCGTTTTCGACGCCTTGTTGTGGAGGGACAATGAATGTGAAATACAACAACACCTCGATGTCGAAAGCACTTTGGTCCAACATGAATAAGCCTTTTAACACTCGGCTGACCGATGCATTAGTTCAAATATCGTTTTTCGCAAGTCTGCCGTGAAGGATTTCTGTATTTTAGGAGAAAATCCGGCCTGAATCGTCTCCGTATCAAAGCGCTAAGCAGCTTTTGAAAAGGCTTAAAACACCTCATTCACCTCAAGTTTCTCTTTCTCTTTTTTTTTTAAATGCTTCCAGGTGTGTTTTTTGACTATTTTGTAGTGCAGAAGAGGACAGAAGACAGGGCTAAGACGATTACAGTTGATATGTGCCTGTCCGATCCATCATAACACGGCTCAACCTGTCAGAAATGAAAACTGAAAACTGAGACGCATAGGTGCTGCGTGAAGAAAAACTCATATTTCTCCAAACTTTAAGGGAATTAAGAAAAATCGGCCTCATCTTCAGAGTGGTGCATGAATTCCTCAATGGGTTTTCAATGGGGGTTTTAAAGAGTTAATGTAAAGGTCTACGTTGAGCCTTAAATTAACATGAAAACATAAAAAAAAGCATTAAAAAAAACACAATATTGGGTCTTAACATGACAGCAGTGGTGTTCTTGTTGTTGTGCTTCAGCTTCCATAAATGCAAAAATCTCACAAAAGTGTCAAAATAACGGAAAAAGATGAGGAGTGGATGAGAGCAAGTTTTTGTTTTAGCGTTTCCCTCTTACTACAGTAATAGTGGGAGGCTTTGTCATCTAGCTGTACAAAGCTGTGTGTGTGTGTGAGAGAGAGAGAGAGAGTGAGTGTTTTTCTAGTACACACACATACACGGATAACTCGAAACTCCAGCCGTGACAGGTCTTCCATTATTTAAAAAAAAAAGCTATGCACTCAGCTCGTTCTGCCGTCTCCATATGCGTGCTGAATCATACAAATAAAACTGCATGAATAAAGAGGACAACAGAGCGCGCTCATTTGGCTCCGGGGTTTTTTTTTTTTTGCCACATGTCGTCTATTGGAGAACACCGCTCCATTTAAGAATTCATGCGTTATTCTGATTTTTCTCCACAGTCACACAAACACGGATCCCGCTAAACTCCACTTTGCTCAGGCGAAAATCCTGACAGGTCTTTCATTATTTAGAATTATATAACAAAAATAAATAAATAAGTGCTGCTTTCTCTACTGTATTCTATTTTCTGACTGAAGTGCAAGAGCTACAGTATTCCATAACAAGCGGATACAGGCCAGCACTCACATTTATATGTATAGGGATTGATATATCGGAATTCAATATATCGCGATACAAATATGTGACGATACGTATCGTGGGGCAGAAAAATGAATTGTGATATTTACTGTAGTAATCACAAATGAGACGGCTTGACCATCACAATTTCACAAGCTCTCCATCCAAATTATATTATTGTCACTTTGTAATGACATCTTTAAATTGGTGTTTACATTCTAGCAAACCAATCGTATACCGTACCGTATCGTATTGTACCGTACGGTATCGTACCGTACCGTACCGTATCGCATCGTACGTACCGTACCGTATTGTATCGTACTGTATCGCACGGTATCGTACCGCATCGTACTGTATCGTACCATATTGTATCGTATTGTATCGTATTGTATCGTATTGTATTGTACCATACCGCATCGTATCGTATTGTACCGTACCGTATCGTATCGTATCGTACCATACTGTATTGTATTGTATCGTACTGTACCGTATCATATCGTACCGTACTGTATTGTATCGTATCGTATCGTACCGTATCGTACCGTATTGTATCGTATCGTACCATACTGTATTGTATTGTATCGTACCGTACCATACCGTACCATATCATATTGTACCGTACCATACCGTATCGTATCGTATCGTATTGTATCGTATCGTATCGTACCGTATCGTATCGTACCGTATCGTATCGTATCGTACCGTATCGTATCGTATCGTATCATATCGTATCGTATCGTACCGTACTGTATTGTATCGTATCGTACCATACCTGTATCGTATCGTATCGTATCGTACCGTACTGTATTGTATCATACCGTACCGTACCGTATCGTATTGTATCGTACCATACTGTATTGTATCGTATCGTACCATACTGTATCGTATCGTATCGTACTGTATCGTACTGTATCGTATCGTACTGTATCGTACTGTATCGTATCGTACTGTATCGTACTGTATCGTACCGTATTGTATCGTACTGTACCATACCGCATCGTATCGTATCGTATCGTACCATACTGTAATGTATCGTATCGTACCATACTGTAATGTATCGTATCGTATCGTACTGTATCATACTGTATCGTACCGTATTGTATCGTACCGTACCATACTGTATTGTATCGTATCGTATCGTATCGTATCGTTAGATAAACATATCGTCCCATCCCTAATAGTGATTCATGTATTTAGAATATCATCTATAAGAGTTGTTGATGTTGACACCATAGTTTGTTTCCAGACCTTTGCTTAAGGAGAAGACCATTACATTTAAAAATATATGTTATCATACCTCGATATCAAACATAGATAGTGCTTGGAAGGCTTTTCATTATTCCTCATTTATAATGTACACAATATCTATTGTTCAAATCATCCGTTGAAAAAATTGACTGAAATTGCAACCTTTCACATATAGAAGAGGGAGTCCATTTTACACCCATAAATCTCCCTAAGATGGATCTGCACCTGATTTCAGGTTTGCTGCCACAAAAACAGCAAAATCAGAACAATTCGTTGTTATTCCAAATTCATAACTACACCCCAAATATGAAGTCTGACATATGTGAAATGTTGAGCATTTGACAAAACCATTTAACCCCAAATGAAACAAGGGTGTATATACCATTACAAACATGTTATTGGAATGTTATGCCTTCACACCTACATTTATAGAATGTGCTTTTCATTATTATATAATAGACAAACATTTCCAAATCACAGCCCTTTTAGCATATACAGTATGATGCTACAACTATGTCATGATTTGAGATGAGCTTTCACCTCATGAAGAAAGGGAACTAGAAACAGCCATTTTAAAGTATAGCAAGGTTAGGCTAAGTTTTGGTTAACCCTTGCCCAACACACACACACACACACACACCTCTCTTTTCCTCTCCATCCATCTTTATCAAGGTATTTCTTTTAAAAAACAACACCAATAACACCAATATGTATCCCATCTGACCCTTACACCCTTACTACCTTCCATCCTTTTCTCATCTCTCTTCCTCACCTTTCTTCCCTTTCACCCTCTTTTTCTACCACCTCCACTCACTTTCTTCACCTGGCTCTGTAACCAGCTCAACAACAGAAAACCCATTTTGCTGGTGACATTTTATCATCAACATAAAGCCCCCATATGGAAATGCCACTTTCTCATGAAGTGAAAACGAGCTTTGACCTCAGCAAGGGCAAGTGGAGGGGAAATGGAGCTCATACAGACTAGTGAGGTTAAGCCAGAGGTTACGATGAAGCATGGCTGATATTGATTTATTTACCTAATGCAGCCTGGACCTCTAACCTCCTCAACGCCAATACATCGATATGCACACATTTTATCAAACTAACCACCTTGGGTGCTGCCACAGCGTTGGTCACCTAGCTGTTGTCAATGGAGTCGATTCAGAAAGTTTCAAGTTATATTTCAGGTTACAGTGGCAATGTAATATTATGAAATTGAATTCATTTGCTCTGAACCTGTATTCAGTTCTCACAATTCAAATTCAGTTCTCGTAATTCAAATTCAGTTCTTGCAATTCAATTTTACTTTACTCAAATTTACTGAGACACATCCTGGTCGTTGAGGAAGAGCAATCGAGTGCAAGGCAAGGCAAGGCAAGGCAAGGCAAACTTTATTTATATAGCACATTTCATACACAAGGCAAATACAATGTGCTTCACATAAAACAGAAAAAAATACATAAAATGACATTAAAAACGAAAAGAAAGAAAGATGTTGAGCAGTCACTCTCACACTAGTGACACCTCTGGTCAGCCAGTATAACTTCTCTGAGAGTGACTCCCTCAATTTTTCCTCTCAAAAAGGAAATCAATTTATATGAGATCTTGAAGGATTCTTCGAAGGATTCTTCAAAAGAGCCTAGAGTCTTTCCAGTGGTCTTACCCCACCCTATAGGCAGGCCCCACAGCCCCTATAGGACTTGTAAATGTTCCTGTAGAACAATACACAGATCATCTAAACCAGTGTTTCCCAACCCAGTCCTCAAGGACCCCTTTTCCTGCAAGTATTGGTTCCAGCTCTACACTTGCGCATCTGATCCAGTTAAGGTCTTAATGCTGATTGGTAGAGACAGATCTACCTGAACAGAGCAGCATGAAAGTGTGTAGGCCCCATTGGGATCAGGTGTGCAAGAGTAAAGATGGAATAAAAACTTGCAGGACAGGGGGTCCTTGAGGACTGGGTTGGGAACCACTGATCTAAACAATTACAATTATAAACTTTAAGAAATCCTTCAATTCTCAATACAGGTTTGAGGATCCCATCAGAGCAAATAAACTACTCACCAGAGTTCCTCTAGACTCCTGTTGGGATCCTGTTCGTTTACGCCAATTTATGAATAATTTTGCATAAAATAGGTAAAACATAAATAAAATAAATAAATAAAGATAACACCTGTTACATCTACATACAGATGATTTAGCAGAAGGCCACAGAGAAAAGGAATGTTTTGAGCCGACTTTTAAAAGAGCTGACAGTGGGAGCACATCTCAGTGCTTCTGGAAGTTTATTCCAGTAATTGGGAGCATAATTACTAAAAGCAGCTTCACCTGATTTAGTTTTCACCCTGGGAACAACTAACAGACCGGTCCCAGATGACCTCAGGGTGGCTCATATCCTAAGAGCAGGTCAGAAATGTATTTTGGAGCTAAGCCATTTAGGGCTTTATAGACAAGCAGCAGAATTTTAAAATCAATTCTATGGCACACTGGAAGCCAATGCAGTGACCCAAGAACTGGTGTAATGTGTTCTGTTTTCTTAGTCTTAGTCAGAACTCTGGCAGCAGCATTCTGAATCAGCTGTAAACGCCCCAGAGTTTTTTTGGGGAGACCGGAGAGAAGACCATTGCAGTAGTCTAACCTGCTGGTAATGAAAGCGTGTATCAGCTTTTCTAAATCATGTTTTGACATAAGACCCTGTACTTTGGTTATATTTTTAAGATGATAAAAGGCTGATCTTGTAATGGTATTGATATGTTTGTTAAAATTGAGATAACACCAAGATTCCTAGCTTGGTCTTTACTCTTGAGAGACAGGGAGTCAAGGTGAGCCCTAATTGTCTGTCTCTTTTCCTTGGTACTAAAGATAATTACCTCAGTTTTGTCTTTATTTAGCTGAAGAAAGTTTTGGCACATCCAGTCATTAATTTCCTCAATACACTGAATCAGAGAATCTACAGGACCAAAGTCGCTTGAAGAAAGAGATATATAGAGCTGAGTGTCATCTGCATAATTGTGATAGTGAATGCTATTTTTATGTATGATATGTCCTAGTGGAAGCATGTAGAGGTTGAATAAAAGAGGGCCAAGGATTGATCCCTGTGGAACTCCACATGTCATACCGACCCTTTCAGAGACATTCGTGCAGATTCACAGAACTCAAAAATTCAGTTTTTCACTGCAATTATTCAAGTTAAACAATACAAATCAAATTATGTGATTCAAATTCAGTTTTTTAATGCAATTATTCATGTTGAGCAATTCAAATTCAAATATAAATAATTCAATTTCAGTTTCTAGTGACACATATTTCTGTAGAGAGTTGTTTGTTTCTGTGGAGAGTTGTTTGCGTTTACAGGTATTGATCGAGAACTGAGTTCTATTTTAAGTTGAATTTTACCTTTAAAAGTATGCAAAGGGATAGGTTAATATGGCAGTCCATAGAGGACATAAATAAAAAAATAAAAAAATTTTGAAATCTTTCTCTACATGTTTTCTCGTCATAACTTAATCATCTCATTTTCACAACAAAACAAATGTTGTTTTATTTTTTTCTGGTTTATGTATGCGTGGTAACTGTCTATTGTTATATGTAATGCAAATTCTGCCTGTGATAAACCGAGGTCAAAATAAATGTGGATCCATTCGTTCATTTTTTGGCTTCTTGCAACAGTAGAAGGAATTCACGGTCACACAATATGATCAATATCATCGCGTTATGATGAGAAAACAACTTTTACTATGTTGTGATAAGAGAAATTAAGTCGTTATGGGAAGAAAATGACTTTTGTTTTGTTGAGATAAGATAATGAAATTGTTATCTCGACATAACAAACGAGGAAAAAAACTGTTGGGGCGAAGGTTCATGATGTTGAGCACTGATTCATTTGTTTTCTGCATAAGCCAGAACTGTGCAGAAAGAGAATGAGACAGTAGACTTCCATTCTTTCCACAAGAGCAAGTGGACCGGGCTTTGCTCACATCAACACCGCTCAGTGTTAAACGGCAGTTGAAGCACCAGGCGAAAGCGATGCCATCGACAGCAGGTGCACACACACGCACACACACACACACACACACACACACACACACACACACACACACACACACACACACACACACACACACACACACGCACACACGCTCGCCGCACTGTAAGCGTAATTACACGAGAACGGCTTCGGTGTCAACTCATGCGGATGTAGCAACACTCGGCTGCGCTTCCTCGCATCAAAACAGAGTCAGCAAGACATCTGCTGAATGGCAGCTGGGGGAGTGTGTGTTTGTGTGTGTGTGTGTGTGTGTGTGTGTGTGGGGGGGGGGGGGGGGTTACCAACACAGCCGCACACATTGACAACACACGCTTACTCGCTGCCTTGGGTGCAGTGACTTGGTACGGACAATATTGTCTCCTCGTTTTTTTTCCACAGACATCACTGCTGTGACCTGTGAGATTGACAGAATGAGAAACAAACATTATGTAAGGATATTAACACCATGCAGGCTTTACCAGACCACGTGTGTGTGTGTAGTGTGTGTGGGTGTGGGTGGGTGTGTAGTGTGTATAGCCTGAAGTCACTGTAAGTGCTACAAAAAAAAATGGAAAAAAATAATCATTCCATTACATTTAAAGACTTTTAAAGATTCATTATAGACTCAATACAATATCATCAAATACAAATTTTTTCATTGGAATTTTGTTAGCAAATGCTGAAAACGGCAACATATATTTTCGTAACACAGTAATGAGAACCTATGGGCTGCATGTGTGTGAGGCAGAGAAGTGGGTATTGTGTATTTGCTGGTGTGTGTGTGTTGTGTGTGTGTGTGTTGTGTGTGTGTGTGTGTGTGTGTGTGTCAGAGGGCCAGATGCCGGCATAGCGGGGTACAATCCCCTGACAGGTGACGACTCTGGCTGCTCTGAAAACCTTATGGCCAACAGACCGGGGTCACATTGTTAGTTAAATACTTTCCCTCCCTGACAAACCTTATGGCAGAGTGACCGAGGCAGCGTGGTTAGAAAACAGTTTGATTCTTCCGGGGGGGGGGGGGGGGGGGGGCTCGGTTCGACCTCTCTGAAAGTGCCTTTTGGAAAATACAGATTTTTGCTTTAGCACTTGGTTAAATCTCCATTATATACTGTACCTTATGGAGAAGAGTCCACATCACATGTTGTTATATACTACTAATAATACATCATAATTTTGGGGTTTCAGTGGAGAATTTTAGCATCCCATGATGGACTAAATGCTGTTTCAGAAGCTTTTCCATCCTTTTTTTTTTTTTTTTTTTCAAATGTGAGGGATGATAACAATAATAACATTATTAATAATAATAATATACATATATGCACACATATACAAACATATATATGCACATATACATACATACACACATGCATATAAAAAAAAAACATATAATAATAGTAGGGATAATATAAAATGAAATACATTCATATATATCTATATATATATAGATATATATACATATACACACCCATACACACATATACACACATACATCCACACTCAAACACACACACACACCTACATCCTTAACTCCCCTCCCTGTGTGTCAACTTCCTTTTCTCCTTTCCCCCCCTTTTCCGCGTCAATCTTTATCATAATCTAAATGTAACTGACTAAAGAATGAGTGTAAATGGTTTCGCATGGATCGGGGCTGTTAGAAGGGGAGAGAACACAAAAAAAAGCAAACAATTCTAAACAAGCTTTTCCATCCTGATAAGACTAAAATGTTGGAGGAAATAAAACCATTTGCTCAAGTTTCCTTCTGCACTCCTCACTTACCCACGACAGATACAAACAACATATGCGTTGACAATGTGTCTGACACTGAACAGACTCAAACTCTGCATCATCCTCTAAGCCACATCTGTTGCACAGGTGCTATAGGTCCATAGCAGGCTTTCAGGTGACATAACACCCTCTGGCAGCCATATCCAAGGTCCGTAGCGTTTGGGTGATAATGGCTGTGAACTGAATAGTTGTGTTTCCAAACGTAGAAACAGCTATCTCAACAGAAATGAATAGACATGGTTAATTTTTGTGCTGTTTATGACAGGGAACAGATTATTGTGCCACTAGCAAACATCTAGAAGAAGCTAGTGGTGGCTAGTTTCATGTTAATATTAGCATTGGCTGCTTTGCTAAATTAGCCGGAAGCGTATCTATGTTCCCAGGGTCCTGTGTTCCCAGGGTCCTATGTTCCCAGGGTCCTAAGTTCCCAGGGTCCTAAGTTCCCAGGGTCCTATGTTCCCAGGGTCCTAAGTTCCCAAGGTCCTATGTTCCCAGGGTCCTATGTTCCCAAGGTCCTATGTTTCAAGTTAAAATATTTGATAAATATTATCCAGTTTTTTTTTATTGGAACAAGACTTCAAAACAGCTATATAAACACAACAAAACAACAATGGTTATCATTTTATTTGATTTTGAAGGTCTCTAACCCTAACCTGGATAACTCTGATAAAAAGCCCTACTGTTCTTTGAAACAGTTGTGGTCAGGGCTGTGGGTAAATATCTACAAGCAACCAACCTCACCCTAACCCCTAACCCTAACCCTAACCCTAGAACTGGGGAACATAGGACCCTGGGAACATAGGAATGGCTCCAAATTGGCCTGCTGGTTAGTTAGCTAGCTAACAAAGCCAGAAACCAACAGTTTGTTTTGGAGTAGAGACTACTGTGTCACAGAAATTTGGAAACTAATCTACTTTATCAGACTACTCACTTTCATGTTTGTTACTGAACAGAGCTACACCCACACCATAACAATCTTTTTATGCATCTCTCATTGTCATGCTTGGTAAATATATTTAGCCATTATTTGCACATAGGCAGTTTTCCAACTGAACCCCATGGTGGCACCAGCTGAGGTTGCTAGGAGATTTGTAACACAACTACAAAGTCTCTATTGTTTTACACACACGTGCATGCCCCTAAAGGCCTATAGGGTTGAGTTCAGGCATTGAGTGGTTAGGGTTAGGTGTGTGTGTGTGTGTGTGTGCGTGTGAGAGAGAGAGAGAGAGAGAGAGAGAGAGCAGTCACTTGAAGTTAGAGTGCAGATTCCTCCACATGTCATGACATTGAGAGAGAGACAGAGAACGAGAGAGTAGGAAAGTGATACAAAGAGAGAAAGAGAGACAATAACAACAGAACTGAAGTCATTATTTCTAATATATAATATATTTCTAAGTCAAACCCTGTCTACTAACACACTAGCTAAATGCTTAACAGCACCACCCACCACACACACACACACAGACACACACACACACACACACACACACACAGAGTGAGCTGTTATAAGTTTATTTGCAGCTGTTTGTGAAGCGTTGGTATCTCATTAACAGAGAAATCGAGAGGGAAGCATCTGCAAATATGCTGAGCTAGCAACAGCTGGGGAAGGGAGGGATGATGGATGGAAGGATGGATGGATGGAAAGGATGGAGGTAGAAACAAAATATTGGTGGAGAGGGAGCTGGACCAACGAAAGAAGTGGATTCGGAAAACAGAATGGAGATGTTGGGGTGTAAGGCAAAGACAGAAAGAGAAGGGAATCAAAAGCTGAAAAAGTATGAGAAGTTGCCCTGTGAATAAACACTATTGTGGTCTCATATTTTGTAGAAGATGAATAAAAACCATGGTTCTAAAAAGTAAGTTTTTTCTGATTGACACCAAGCATTAACAAAAAAATACAATATACTAGGTTCATTCATTGGCCCTGTCTGGAATTTGAATTTACTCAATCCAGAAAGAAAGACGGAAACTTTTCCCTTTTAAACCGCTAAAATTGGAATTGTAAGGATCAACACGGTTGTATCTTGACACAAGAGTCACATGTTGACTCTTTTACTAATAGAACACAATGTGTATTGATGTTAAGGGTTAGGGGTCTGGTCAGCAAAGTAATTTGTTATGGTTAGCAGTTCATATATTGACATCAAGGTCAGAGTGTGGTGCCCAGAGGTGGTGCAGTGGTTTAAGACTATACAATTTAGTATGAGGGATCTGGAGGCAGACTCAAGAAGGAGTCCACTATGCTTTAGCTTAGCTCAGATCTATTTAGCCTACTGAACTATTGCCTTTTGTGTGCTCATAGTAAATTTTGACTTTGTACTTAACCCTTTGTGCAGTTTAGATTGTATTTTTGCTGCATGTTGTTTTTATGTATGTCATTACTGCTGTTTGCTGTCACACTATTTGGATAGTCCAATTCTAATACTCAACTTCCTATCAAGTGACTATAATGTGTCATAAAAGTTTCATAAAAGTCTACTAAGTTAGGGGTTAAGGAATAAATGAAGATAGAATGGCCTTAAAAGTCTGTAAAAGTTCTTTCAGCCGTCCTGCTGTCTCCATATAGACACTATATAGACAATACAATAAGGTTGACTTGAATAAAATTGGTGTCCTGCAGCTATGTGTCAGACTTCACGTCAGTAACATAAATAGGATGAATGGGAAAGAGAAAGTGAAAGACATTAATTCAGTTAGTTAACGTCAGCGGAATCAGAAATAGAAAGAGACTAATTTAGGACCAATTGCCTGAACTCAGTGGTAGGTTGCCAGGGACAAGTTGGAAATAAAAACGACTGTAAACGAAGGAATCAAAGCCATGAATAAGTATGTTGCTGAGGAAATGTTTGAGCCAGAAAAGAGAGACACCATCTGATGGTCTTCTAGTAGGGTTTCTACTCACCCTACTGTCATTTTTTACTCAATACTGAATGACTTAAGATGGGACATTTTTTGCGGTTTGGACCCAAAATGGATCATAGGTCTGTTTCTGACTGGTCTCCACATGACTGATGACATGCTTTCATGAGCTCTGGTCCACTACCTAAGGCCAATAGTACCTGTCAACATATGTATTGTTTAATTGATTGCTATTTGTTGTGAGCATGTGACAGGAGGGTTTTCATTCCAACCAAACAATACAGCAGCTGATTTTCACGGATTAGTTCCTACTCTCTGGTTGAAGGTCTAAGCAGACTATTGGCCCTCCCTGGCTAGAACTCCTTTGGATGAGTACCTACCTACACCCGCGCATAGTCTAGAGCCTTAATCCACCACCTTAGACCACTTGGCCGCTCTACCGATACAACTAGCGGCCAATGTTTGGACTTGACCCAACAAATCTCATGCTCGACCAACTGAGATAGCCGGGCCTTAAGACTGGAAAGGCCATTGGATTTCTTTGGGGTCTCAAAGAAGACCAACAAGCTGTCAATTAAAGGTTCTGAATACAGTTATAACACTTACTTCCTTGTGCGATTTTGAAAATCTAACACTGTTTTGTACAGAAAGTGGGTTTATAGGAAAAATCTTGGAGGGACATTTTGAAAGCTGAGATATACCAATTCTAAAAATCCAAACTGCTGAATTGATGCAAGCTTGGCCTTTCTAGTGTTAACAAATGAAAATTAAAGCTAAATCCAGCACCGCCATTGCTTCTCTTGAACATTGCTTCCCTTTTGGGGAAGAGTCTCTAGGCATTTCAGGCTGCTTCCCATATGTGTGGCATCTTTGGTCCATAGGCACAGTCCAAGGCTTCACCTACTGAGACTGAGATATATAGGGAAGGGTTCATGAGGAATAGGTCATCCCCGCCTCTCTCTTTGCCCCCTGACCGACGCTCAATCCCGCCCCCGCTCGCCAGATACCATAAGACTGAAAACAAGAAGGATTAAGAGGGAGGTAGGTCCCCTCAGGTTGCTATGGAAAAGTTTGAGCCGGAAAAGAAAGAGACACGATAAGAGTGAAAGAGCGAAAGGCAAGAAGAGAGAAGTAGGTGTCTTTAGGTTGCTAAGGGAAAAAAAAAAAAAAGAAAAATGTAAGACAGAGAAGACGGAAAAGAAGGAATAAAGAAAGCTTGGGAGTCTGGGGCTAGCCGTGTAGCAACTCTTAGTGTTTGTGGAAGGAAGGCATGCCTTTCTCATCTCTCACTCTTTTTATCTCATGACTTTCTCTCTCCGTCTCTATCTGCCGTCCTATTTTTCATCCCTATCTTCCCCTCTCTCTCTCTTGCAGCCACTCAAGAGATGTTTGTTGACTCTGTGTAATGCAAGGAAATGCAAAGTGTCATTATATCTGCGTGTGTCGACATTCAAGTCATTTTCACACAACTATACAACCCGCAGAGTACTCAGGCGGTGCTTCTGCCACGACTGTCTGTGCTCCTACTGTCACAATATAATTATCTGTTTAAAAAGCTGAATTTAATTGAAGACTTATTTCCCGAAGCTCTATGTATCTTTGTCTGTATGTCATTTTGGAGCAATTTCACCTTAAATTCCCCTTTTAAAGGTGCTTCGAGGTGAATTAATATGCTGATGACACTGTCTAATTCTAACGAAACGAGTGTAGCAGCAATATCAACCTTAACCTTGATGATTTCCTTGGTGCTTTAATTTGGTCCAATTTTGGGAGTTGTCAGACTGAACTGGTAGCTCAGAGAGGCTATAGTGACCATGGAACACACACACACACACACACACACACACACACAGGAAGACACCACAGTTGCACTAATTACAACTGCCTACAAAAGCAGTCAGCATTTTTATTTGTCGTACTAGGTCAGCTAGGCTTTATGTCTTCACTTACTGAGATGCTACTCTCTCTGCTGTGTGTGTGTGTGGGTGTGCGTACGTGTCTGTGTGTGTGTGTGTGGCCAATCTCAAAACCAAAGCCTCCCTATACTTAACATGCCAGATGCATTCATCCAATGATCTCCATTCCCCTTGCAGCATTTCCTCCACTAATGCTGTTCCACCCCCATGACCTGCACTGTTGAACCTCCTTACTATATTACCATATTTACTCTATTAAATTTATTTGTTTTCAGCCTCTCAGCGCAGATCTCAAGAGCCCACTTACTGAAGAACGTATGCTTTGTCAGCATGCATAATCAAGTTTAGACATTATATTTTGTGCAGCTACTAAACCTGATTTATTTTCTGCAGGGAAGTAGCGGCACTTCACATCTCTAATTTTTTTTTTTGTCTTACTTTCTCATCATCCATCACTCCTCGGTTTGACGGCCACACCTGTCCCTTTTTTTCAATGTGTCCCAATCACTACCGTACACCAGAACGCTCTGCATTCATAATTAAGTTCTGTATTATTATTATAGTTTTTTACTGAAATACAGATGGAACATTCTATGAGATCACATGAGACTTTAATGATCCCTGTGGGGAAATTGGCAGCAAATAGTAATAGGATACAGCAAATAAAAATAGGATTAAATAAGAATATAGCAAAAAAAGTCCATATAAAGATATGCAGCTGACAATATTAACACTCTGAACATGTTAAGTAGAAATGTATGAAAGTCTGAAAAGGTATGGATTACAGAATTAAGAGTGTGTGGAAAACAATAAAGAAAATTGACCATATGGACCATAGGTATGTCCAGAAAATAACCTTAGGTGTGAACAATTTGAACACACAACAGTGCAGATGTACACATTATCATAATCATATTTATGGATGGAGGAAGCATATGTACAGAAAAAAGTGTCCAGAGATACACAGATTCATGTTGAGGCATATGTACAGATCAGACACAGTGCAAGCAATTGATGAGTCAGAGCACAGGAATGCAAAAAGTAACCTGAAAAGCAGCTCAAAGTTCTTTGTCTAATAATGGAATGCTTTACAGCTGTGTTTCTTCATCAAACTCAAGATGTGGGTGACAAGAAAAAGGAAACAGTTTGCCAATATGTCTTCAGGAGCCTGGGTCCAAGGACAACATTCAGTTACATCCTTAGCTACAAAAAAACACAATTCTGTACAGTCCCATGGCCATTTCTGACGATGGCATATTAATCGAATCTGAGTTTATTTGAATGTGATTTCAGCTCTCTGGTTCCCTAGTTTAGTGGTTCTCAACATGGGGTCCGGGGACCACCAGGGGTCCTTGAGGGGGTTCCAGGGGGTCCCCAGCAAATTGATGAATTGTGAAACTTCAGCATTATTTTATTTACAAGAAGTGAACACATTAGAGAATGTAGAAGAATGACTGGTTTGAACATAGTTTCACTGTTATCTCTCTACCTACAATACAGATAGTCATGGAATTCTGGACAAAATCATATCTGACTGAATAAAAATATTCTCAGATTTGGGTTCAAGATTCAAAATCTCATCAAATGGGGGTCTGTGGCCCTAATGTGTGCTACATTAGGGGTCCTTGATATGAAAAAGGTTGAGAATCACTGCCCTAGTTGATCAGCTGCCTTCATCTCTTCTATGGAGAATACAGTAACATATATTACATACATACCTAGAGGCACTGCTTATACAACAATGTGCTTTATTGTAAAATAATAGAGTATGTGTTCACTTAAGAAGCTTTAGCTATACTGTATATTGCCTACATCACTCTATTGCAGCAGTCCATGCTAACTCATTACGACTAAGGACGCTCTCGCACAGTGTGATGTCTTGTGAAAAATCAGAATCAAAAACAGTAGAGGATTATGGGAGTACAATAATGCAACTTTCACTTCCTTTTGTTAATTTGATACTACTTAATAAAAAACAGACATGATTTGTACACAGAATAGAGGACATAAAGCACATAGTACCGACCTGATTTTCTCTCTCATTGACCATGGCAGTCTGTTGATACTGCTGTGGTAAAAAGTTTAAGAAAGCACTCAACTACAGTTCTATTGGTCTTCAGTCCTGGCAGGGGGATTCCTCTCTGTGTAGGCCTTTCTTCCATTTATTTTCCTAATGAGGTTTTTGGGGAATTTGCTCTTTTTCTCATTGAGAGTCTGTTTTGCGAGTGTTGTTTTTCATTCATAGTTTCATAATGCGGGCGTTGCTTAGCCCTTTGGAGACTCTAACTGTGATTAAAGTCTATACAACTAAACTTGAATTAATGGAACATCCCACAGGTCTTTACTGACGCTTTAATGAATCATCATAAAGTTTGCCTGAATTTTCTGATAAAACATTCTGTGAAGTTCTACTGAAATTTTGATGAGTGGATCATTGTAGAGTTTTATGGAGGTTCAGCTGCAACTTTCCAAATTTTTTATTTCATTTTGTTGCTCACATTAAAAAAATCTTTCTTGTGTCATGGTTGTGACTTTCTGCCTTTGTTCATTGTCTCGGTTTTGTATTTCTTTGTGTATTATGTTTCCCTCTCTAGTTCTTTTAGTTCTACCTGTACCATGTTTCCTGTCTGCCCCAGCTGTGTCTCATTTGTAATCACCCCCCCATGTGTATATTAGTCTTGTTCCCCAGTCAGTCTTGGTCGGATCATTGCTTTCTGTTACATGTGTCAGTTTATGTGTGAAGAGCTCTCGTTTTTGGTTTCCTGTGTCACCTGCAACCTGTTACATTAAACTCTCAGTCTTGGGGTTTGATCACCACCGGCCTTGCTGTCCTGCATTTGGGTCCTCACCACACCTCCATGTAACATCTTGGGTCATAAAATCGATTTGGCAGACTGTAATGCTGGTATATATTATTTTTAGTTTTTTTTTTTTTTTAGGTCTTACGCTTGCCAGAAACCGCATTTAACCTCATTTTGGCAAGTACACTGCACTGTACCTGCACTCTCCTTCCACTCATCCTGAGGTGCAAATGTTGCATGTAAACCCCTTTTGACTCATACAAACTCTTTCACCCCCACAGCTCTTTCAGGGACACTCTACCGACGCCATAGCAACTGACCTGTTGCATAACTTTTCTTATTGAGGGACACTAAAAAAATATTTGATCCAGTATTTACAAAGGGTACAAATGTAAAGAAACCCCTTTACAGCTTCAATTCAAAACAATTTAAAATGCAGGTGTAATTGTCTCATTATGAGGTTGTCCACCTTCTAGAAAAGTGTAGACGATCAATTAGAGAGCTAACAAACAAAGACAGGGGGGGGGGGTATTGTTACTGTACTTATGACAGTCAAGGGCTCGTGTTGACGTCTTCCAGTTGCAACTGAAAAGGCTTTTCAACACCCCCCCACCTAAGTGCGGGTATTGTGACACGCGTGGGTTTCCGCCTAATGTACTGCTTTCCACGGTCGCCATGGTTACCTAACTTACACACCCACCGGGTTAAAAGTAGAACATCCCCTTGGAAACACCGGCTCGCAGCGGCGTCTCGTCGGCGGTCGTGATAGTCGCTGTTCTCTTGATGTTTCTTTTAACCGTTGCTGTACGTTCTGAGTGTCTCTTTCGCGCATATTCACACCCTGCTTTTTTTCCCCCCGCCTCACACATGCTCAAGTCAGGCAGTTGGCGATATCATAACATCAGCAATAATGATATCAAACGGGCCCAAAACATAAGAGTACAAAAAGAGACAGAGGGGAGAGAGAGACAGAAAGAGAGAGAGAGAGATTGAACAATCGCAGTATGTCCGTTTCTTTGTCCTAGGGTAATACCTCACTTCTCATTGATGTCCCAGGCTGACAGTTCAAGAAAGCCTCCCTTCAGTCCTTGATATTTGTGCTTTTAAAATCCCTCACTCCAGCTCACCATGCCAACTACAGCAGTTGCCAAAAAAAGGGGACTTTCACCTCTTAAGGCTTTTCTGTGTAGCTCTGGCTTAGCAATGAAAAGACTGACTGTGAAGCCTGTGTCTTACCCCTCTTGGCTCTTACAGCTACCAGTTCATTGCTCACATCCAGTACAGTGCCATAGAGCTTAGGTAACTGCTACTGAACACTACTGATCACGACCCATGTTTCAGCTGGGCTTCTACGCACGAGGAAGACTCTCTTCTCTCTTTTTTTTTCATTTACTGTTGTCATGATGTGGGCGTTGTGAAGCCCTTTGAGAGTGTAACACTGATTAAGGGCTATACAAATACACTTGACTTGGCTCTTCCTTTCTGTTCTGCTCCTAGTTCAGCTGGCTCTGAGCAGAGCTCTCCTTCTAGTTGTATGGCTGTAGCTCACACCCAATTTAAACCCATGTTAGACTCTGTCCATGGTGCTGAACTCATCTGTTGTGACTGCACATGGGAGTTTTAGTTATTCAAACATTGTTTAGAGGCAGAGTTACTGTGGAGGCAGACATAATCTGATTGGATAATAATAATAATAATTATTATTATAATAATAATAACAAGGTTGAGTTAAACCTCAGTGGGTGGAGCCAAAGAACCACAGCCTAGTGCCCTTGCTACTAACTGAAAGAAAAAAAAAAAAAGTCATACTAAATTATCAAGGTTAGCTAGTTAGCCTAGTTGACTTTCCAACTTCGAACTAGCCATACTAGCCTATAGCTATCAAGGTTAGCTGTTTAGCTAGCCTGCTGACCTTCCAAGAACATGAATGCCATGGTAATGAATGAATGAAAAAATAAGTCATTTACTGCCATTTATTATTTAGACATGGAAGTCTTGGAGTTTCTTCTTTGCCATTTAAGTTTGCCACATAGCTAACCTGCACTCCAAGAACTTGTGGTAATTTCTGCGTAAGGAAAGGCCTTTGCTCACAGTGCTGTACGGTGTTCAATTTTAAATGACAGGTTCCCACCGGTATCATATATGCTAATGCTAGAGAAATGGTGGAATCAAGGGGATTACAGTAACACATCTCAGATTTTAACAATGGTGTCACAGCGTAGGCCTAAATCAAAATGGCATCACATTTGACTATACCACTCAGTTTAGCTAGCTCAAATCAAGCAACAGAATTAAAGATGAAGAAAAATGTCGGATTCTCTGTAAATATTTTCTAATCCACAGGATCTGATGTAACCATCCTGTGTACTATTAAACCAGGGTGAGCACCTATGCATGTATGAAACATGGCTTCCTAATGGACCCGATGAAGGTGCAAAGCAGATTACCACTGTTTGTGTCAAAGTGCTCTACAGACAAGGGACACGAAAACATCAAAATAAGGAAAACAAGGGTGTATGTAGAGTGTATATGGGAGTACCGGGTGAGCCCAGGACAGCCTGCAGGGGACTTATGTGAATGACAGACTGCAGCAGGGAGTTCATGTGGATTGTAGGTGATTCTGAATAAATGGGTCTTGAGCCTGGATTTAAATACTAAAACAGCGTCTGACTCCCCGGTAACGGCAGGAGGGTTTTTCCAAAGGCGGCGAGCTGTTTAGGAGAAGCCTCTGCCACCCGCTATTTTCATTCAGATGTGTGGAATAACAAGGAAATCCTGCGTCCTGTGAGCGGAGAGTTAGGGTTAGGCTCATAGGGAGCAAGCAAATGAGTGTTATATCGAAGTACAAGGCCATATAATGCCTTTTATACCGCGGTAATATGTTTGTGTTTTCTGGTTTGCATAAGTACACGGGCTGCTGAGTTTTGAATAAGTTGTATGTTTCCAGCTGTGGAGTCGGTGCAGCCGGGCAGTAACGCACCACAGTTGGCAATTCCAGAGCTAACAAAAGCATGGATCAGCTTTCAGTGTCACCGCGACTAATTTTGCAGCAATATATTAATGTAAAATTGTGAGGAAGAGGAAGTACATTCAGCTGTGCTCATTCATTCATTCAGTTAAACTGGCAGTAAGAACGTGCCATAGACAGAGGGGGGGGTTGACTCACACAGGCTCAGGACTGTAATATTGTAAAATGACCTGATTGTCAACACATGAGGATGGAGTGACACTTGGCTACACTTCTTCACATCGCACACAGGCAGCACACACACACACGCACACACACTGCTGGCAGTTGTACAGGCAGAGAGAAGGAAAGAGGGCGGGGTGTGGAGAGGAGAGTGACAGAGAGCTGGATTAGACTGATATATGGGGCTGATATTGTGCTTTTATTAGAAACCAGATCTGGTCTGATGGTTACAATGCAGTTTGATTGATCAACACACTGGCTGCCCATTGGAAACCCTTAACCTGAAGTGATTATAATGCGACAGATTCCACACAAGCATGCTTGAATGTTTATCTCACCTAATATGTAGTTAAACCAGCCATTTAATTAGCCATTTAATTAGCTCATTATTTTTCCCAAAGCACAAAAAGCACACCTCCAGTGTTTTGAGTCTGCGCTTTGACCATAATAAAGCATCCAAATTAAAAGTCTTAAGTTGAAATAAAGCTTAAAGACTGAAAATAGCTCGGCTTGCACGTGACCCACCCCTATTCGAAACTCACCTTTCTCTGCTAGACCTTATCTCTGCTCCCGCGAGTATCTCTTGTACGGCTGCAGTCACTGCCAACCGACTAAATATAGCTCTGTTGTCGTGGCAGACATCCCCGCTGTCACTGGAGCAGGTACTCTAATTGTAACGCGCTCATTCAAACAGACAGACACACACTTTGTAGGCAGTGTAGTGCGAGCAGACAGGAAGGTGTGTGTTCATAGATAAGACTCGAAACCACAGCATTATATTATCGTCATTTTGGGTTATAGGACAGTAAAAAAGAAAATGACGAACTGCCCCTTTAAAGCAATTTGTGTCTTCTCAGTTAAAGAGTCTAAATGGGATTCGGATCCAAATTTCACACCCTTCTCACATTCCAACACAGTATTTTGGCTTTGACATGCAAGTCACCTCTAGAGCTAAATGCCAACTGTAATTAGGTCTTTCAAGCTGTAACTGAGATGACTATCAGATCGGAACAGTGACGATAATAGCTATTAGAGACAATTAGAATGACAATTAGAATGGCAGGGCAAGAGTTCTCTAGAGTGTGTGTGTGTGTGTGTGTGTGTGTACAGTCTGTTCTTTCTCAAATGTGAAGTAGAACTGAAGAACTTGGCACATCGCAAAGCAAAACTTTGCGTTTCGCAAGCACTTCAAAACAGTAATGGAAGGCATGGCCTGATGGCTCAGCGGACAAAGGCGAACAGCATTTTACGTTGATGTTTCCCTCCCTCTCTCTCTCTCACTCTCTCTCTCACACACACACACATACACACACACACTCACGAACGCTGCTCTCGCTGTATATTTTTTTTTTTACCTCGCTTTACACACAGGAGTGATTCCTTGACTTTGAAAATAAGCAGTGAAAACAAGTTTGATGGCATCACTTAACACAACAGAAATCAGCAAGGAGAAAGACCAGTCATTATGATTAGTGGTTTTGGTTGACATCTTTCTATAGTCTCATTATGATTAGTGGTTTGGTTGACATCTTTCTATAGTCCAGTCATTATGATTAGTGGTTTGGTTGACATCTTTCTATAGTCCAGTCATTGTGATTAGTGGTTTGGTTGACATCTTTCTATAGTCTCATTATGATTAGTGGTTTTGGTTGACATCTTTCTATAGTCTCATTATGATTAGTGGTTTGGTTGACATCTTTCTATAGTCTCATTATGATTAGTGGTTTTGGTTGACATCTTTCTATAGTCTCATTATGATTAGTGGTTTGGTTGACATCTTTCTATAGTCTCATTATGATTAGTGGTTTTGGTTGACATCTTTCTATAGTCTCATTATGATTAGTGGTTTTGGTTGACATTTTTCTATAGTCTCATTATGATTAGTGGTTTTGGTTGACATCTTTCTATAGTCTCATTATGATTAGTGGTTTGGTTGACATCTTTCTATAGTCCAGTCATTATGATTAGTGGTTTTGATTGACATCTTTCTATAGTCCCATTATGATTGATGGTTTAGGTTGACATCTTTCTATAGTCTCATTATGATTAGTGGTTTTGGTTGACATCTTTCTATAGTCTCATTATGATTGATGGTTTAGGTTGACATCTTTCTATAGTCCCATTATGATTGATGGTTTAGGTAGACATCTTTCTATAGTCTCATTATGATTGATGGTTTAGGTTGACATCTTTCTATAGTCCAGTCATTATGATTAGTGGTTTTGGAATCTAGCTTTAATAAAGTTTTTGTTCAGATGTCATTGATCAGTGTTATTGATTACAAATACCCATTTTTCCTGCTGTAAATACCAGGTGGGGGGAGAAATGTACAGATACCTGGATAGAGTCCTGCTGGAAGCCGAGTGGCTTTTAGCGCATCAGGTGAATTCTTTTGCTCAAGGTGAAAAATTTCAACTCGAGCTCTTAAACTCACTCACACTAAATTCACCTCTAATTTTAGTACGATCGCGGTTGTTAGTCACAATAAAAAAGAATCGGCACACTCGAACGCTCTATCGATCACTTTCTTTTTCTCACACTCACACCCACGCACTCGCACGTTCATGCACTCATGCAAGAGCAAACGCACAAAAAATCAGAAATGCATTTATTTTCTTTCATGTTCCTCTCCCCTACTTCCATGAGATGCACTGACATTCGAGGCAGCGGGGGTGTCTGAAGGTCACTGTGGAGGCTTTGTAACATCATCGCGGAAAACTTGTTGCCAACATGCCCGCTAATCAGAATAGTGACAAATAAGACGGATTACAGGGCACGTTAAGTGTGTAAACCAATATATCACCATCACACACACACACACACACAAGACACACATGGTGCAGCCTGGACCTATCAGTTACAGGGTTTTGAGTAAAGCGGATGCAGACTGCAGCGCATCTGTCTGGCCAGCCAGTGTGAAATAAGTCTTGAGGATAGGAGACTGGAGAGATGAGAGCAGCAGTAGTACGGCAGGGGAGGAGGGGACATGTACACACACACACACACACAGCCTATCCTCCCTCTAAACAAATGAAAAAATCACCCCAGATGTCTGTGATAAAGATGCAGTCTGTAATTTAGTTGAGCATCGAAATTTTGGGTACATTCACATAATTTTATATTGAATAACAGATCATAGTTCAAATTACAGGTTTCAATCCAGTAGTTACGAACAATACAAATGCAGACAAACCTCAATGAAATCCCGAGAAAAAAAATCTATCTACCCCAATAAATCACTATGTAAACAAAACCAGTAGGGTTGCCTAGTGTAATATATATGTAATGCCATACTGCTATTGCAGAGTGGGCCTTTATGAGTCACATTGCAGTCTCTTTCTCTCTCTTCAGCCATAGAGCCAGATTGCCTTTTCAAGGTTTCTTTAAGGTATTTCTGCTTCAATTCAAAGAGCAACTGAACCCCACCCTTGTACTCTATAGAAGGTGACATCACCTGGCTCAAAGACCAGCCAATAGCAGATGGCCACTTCAGTACCCGACTTATATATAATTTCACATTCTACATTTCTGCATTGTTTTGTGAAATCGGGACTTAAATATCTTCCTGATATCAGATCAAATCAGTTTCAAAAGCTGTTTTAATATGAATTTTTACCAAGCCAATATATCATATTGTGAAAATGTTGTACTCGTTTGGGTTGATGTTGAACTTGGCCTCCTCCTGCACTTCGGCGTCCATGAACTGCTTGCTGGGTACAAATCTATTGTATGTGCTGTATCCAGCTGAGCCACCAGCACACCCTGAAAGCTCAGGAAACTCTGCCAGGCAGTCATCTCATGCTTTCAGGCAAGGATACACGTTGCCTGAGGACCTCAAGTCAAGGTTTCCTGCTTGCTTTCAGACGGCATTACTTCTCTCGGCTGAAGCCTGAAGCAAAAGCCCGCAGAGAAGGCCAGAAAAGATGCATTTAAATCATTTTTGTATTGCACTGTGTTTTGCATTCTGCTGAATTTTGATCCAAAAAGCCTCGGGAGGGAAAAGCAAGGAAAACACGCCTAACCGCTTCTGTAACATGCTGATCTTTGTGTTTGTCCCACTGTGTTGTGTTGTGTTTTTTGTTTTTTTTTTGGCTACAATTATGCTCGCTCCAAGATGTTTGTCATAATTTGGATATGTATTAAACCAGACACATGTTCCCCCCCTTCTCTGACTCTCCATAATGTGACCGAGGGGATATCATGTCCTTGTTTTGTACTTGTTTCAGGACAGGATGTTGGACGGAGGCTTTAGCTCAAGGACCGCTCACAAGTCACCCACGGCTGCGCAAATGCTTTGCGCTTTCCTCCCTCTTTTTTCCCCCCTTCCCCTTATGGACATACACGGCCCAGCTGGGTACCTGCAGGGTGCAGGTCCATCTAGCTAGCCGCTCTTTACCAATTTCTCTTCCTGTCTGTTGACAGCAGAGACAGCCAAATATGTTAGTTGGCATAGTAACATCATGACAGGCCAACAAACACAACAGGAGATAGAGACGGAGGCCCACTCAACTGCCTTTTGTATATGATCTCTATGTGTCTCCCTGTCAGTCTCACAGCCTCGCTCCGCATTTTCTTTTGCTTTCCTTCACCCTATTTGAACTTTCCTGTCAGTTTCCATTGGACATCATCTACTAAATCAGATACTGTTCAATTAAATCTTGACAAAATCTTGAAAAAAAATGTAATGCAGTCACAACACAAATATAAACTTCATCCATACAAATGAGAAATAATCCTGAAATGAACTGGAAACACATTTCAATGAGGCGGCCCAAGGTGTCAGGCCGTTAGCTGGATGGCTTGTCAGATGTAATTGGCTTTCTACAGTCTTTTCTATCGCTTTCCACCATAATCTCACAGTGATATATTCAAATAGAGATGTTATTAGAAAAAGAAATACTCTTAATAATGAAAAAGGATCTGTGCCACAGGCAGAGTTTGTGTTAATCTGTGATAATCTCTGAGTCATATGTGCTTATGAACCTGATAGATGGGTATACCTACTTCATCTGCTTCTTCTGTATCTATTCAACTGCAGCAGCCCACCAAGCCAAGGTCGACACCTGTGGCAGCCTAAGAAGATTACAATAACAACAACACCTCCGCCATCATTATTATTATCAATAGCTGCCAAACAAATACGTTGTTATCAAAGGCATGAAAGGAATATTTGGCTGATTTATGGGAGAATCAAGGTTATTTTCATAAACTAAAAGAAATACGAAAACTAGGTTTAAAAACTTTGTCATAAAATGAAATAAAAGTAAAAAAAAATAGACTTTGTGAAAAAACTAAAACTTGTAAAACTAACTAAAATAAAATGAAAAGTTACATGAAATGCCTTTTTGTTTAGGTGCAGAGTAAAAAAGATTTAATTTTTGGGGACAATATTTTTTGGCTATTTTTGCTGAATGCTAACACCACCACTAGATAGCGAAAAAAAACCAAAAAGTAATGTAAATTTATTTTTAAAAGAATTAATGATTTATTGTTCTATTACATATTACCTGTGGCAAACTTATACATATTATCTGTTCTGAACTTCTATCATTATACCTTTAAAAATAGTAAATAACAGTAAATAACGCAGTAAATAACTCAAACTAAATAAAAACAAAACCTAATTTGTAAAGTGTGTATCAACACTGAAAACCAACTAAACTGAAATAAAAAAATGTTAACTATGTAAAAATAAAAACTTCTGATCCCTACCATGAAGCAAAGTGCACAGAGCAAAGTTGACCTTCACATGGAGCTGGAGCGAATCAAAGAGGAGCTGTTTTGTAGACGGCAGCAGAATGGGTTCATTCAGAGGCGGTGGGAGGATCTGAGGAAGAAGAATACGCTGCACAAATCAAATTCACAGGAGAGCTGCTCCAGCGGCGCTGATCCACTGACCGGCCGCCGCCCTGCCGCTGCTCCCCGAGAGACCGGAGCACCGAAAGGCAATGAACCGAGAGATCTCTCTGATGGAGGACCGACGCTAAGCCGCGTCACTGATACGCTCAGCTCACAGGTCGCCGCCACATCATTATTCTTACCCGCTCAGTCCGGCTGTCCTTGTTCTAAGGGGCAGACATTATAGCCGGGCATTGGATTCAAATGGGACGTTCGTAGAGGAGGAAGGAAGAGAACTCAGAGAAGAGACGCTATCGAAAAGGTGAATGCTGGTCCTTCTCGTGTCGGTACGCTTAACCAAAATGTGTACATCGTCCCAACACCTTACACTCGATGGTCTCTAGGAGAATGACCTTTATAAGAAGATAATTCCCATCTTTGCCAAGACTTTGAAGGGACTTTACCCAGAAACAGTCCATCTGTTGAGAAGAAAGACAAGCGCACTTCTTGGCTGAGTGCATTGCTTCAAGCAAACTATACAACAGCAGAACAGTCCCTTAAAATAAGGAAAAGGCGGCACTCCGTTGATCAAAAGCGTCACCTGAACTCTTCATTGCACTAATCTTTTATTCACATTTTTCTAATACACAAGAAAAAAATAATCTGTCCACAACATGCTGAAGTGTTTCGGCTGGCAACTGGACTGCTGACGCATCAGCATGTTGTGGCCAGATTATTTTTTTAGTCACTAGTGCAATGAAGATTCGAGGTGACAGTTTTGATCAACAGAGTGAAGCCTTATCCTTCTTTTAGGGGACTGTTCTACAGTCCATCTGTTGCATGAACTCCAGCTCACACCAAATCCTGAGTACTCCACACAGACGAGAACACAGCAGATTGATTCCCCGTCCCCCGTCATAGGCTGAACTGAACTGAAACCTCATCTTTCCAAGAAGTACCTCACATCAGCCTCTCCCAAGTGAATCTTTCCTCTCTCCTCTTCACTCCAATATCCCTTCTTTCTCTTTAACTCTTATCTTATTTCGTTTTGTAGCACATATCTTTTATGTTCATCCTTGGATCAAGGCACTATGGCTCTGACCCTTGGACTCGTAATTATTAATGGTAATTTTACTGATCTAGGAATTGAAGATTATTCTACTGTCAGATGCATTGTAAGTCACTAGATAAGAGTGTGAGCTAATTGCCTACATGTAATGATGCCCAGGAGACCTCAGCCTAAGTCACAGCATGGCCAGGCTATGTTTTCCACAACCACCAACAAAGCAGAAGCTGCTGCAACCCAACTTTAAACCTCCATGCCGGCATCTGTCTTTCCCCATCAGCAGAACCTCTACTGCAGGAGTCAAAACCTGTAGTCAACACTCCATCCATCCCACCCCTCCCCAACCCCCTTAAGTGACTAAATGAAATGAAGTTGCAAAACTGAAACTTAAATAAAACTATATTGCCTGGTTCCACAACTAACTAATAATAAATTAAACTGCTCATGGATTTTTATTTTTCATTTTGTTCCAGTCTCAAGTATGGAGAGGGAGCAGGAATTTCTGTCATAATAGCCAATTATTTGCTCAAGTCAGGGGAAGTCACCTTATGCCATGTAAAAACATGAATGATGTACTTGCCTAAACAGGAAGGAAACATTCCAGACCAGCTGCAATTTTCCCCTAATTGGCCCAAAATGACAGAACTATAGCAAAAACTATAAATAAAAATGACATGTGGTGCAAAAGCTAATATTCAACTGTAACTAGAGGACTTTGAAAAAAACTAAAACAAAACTAAAACTAACAATCACTGAAAACTAATTTAGACTAAACTGAATTAGAAAATGGAAATGAAAAAAAAATACAATTAAATCTAAATAAAAAAAAAAAATGAAACTGTACTCCATTCCCTCCGACTCCAAATCTCCACATCTTTGTTCAAATGTACAAATGACTGACTTTTTATTCAATTTAAACAATTAAAATCCCAGTACAGCTGTTAATTACTAACCTGTTGGTAATGTTGAGTTTGGTTTGTTGAATGTTTAATCACTAAACGGCATGTCCTTATTCTGTCATGATTGTATCACCTCTAATGAGCTCAAATTTTTAATGTTAATAATATCCCATCTGAGGCCCACCACCTGTTCATTACACGTAATCCCCAGCAGTGTGCGCAGGAAAGACTCTCTTGGATGAAATAACTGCCAAAATCAAGAGAGACGCCACACTGCACTGAAAAGCAAGCGATTGGGATCTACCTGTAAACAGAATTGTAACCCCTAGGCATACATCTATTCGACTTGTTTAATTTTCACAACATTTAACTGTAAGATAAAGGAATACACCAATATTGTACTGGTCAATTCACCCATTAAGTGATGAAAACATAGGTCCAAAATTATCCATGTGTCCCTGGTAGATTGTTGGCTCTGGTGCTCCATGCTAACACTTTAGCATACGCTATGTTGAGTGATAGTTGGCTCCATGCTAACACTTTATCATACGCTATGTTGAGTGACAGTAGGCTCCATGCTAACACTTTAGCATACACTATGTTGAGTGGTAGTAGGCCACTATCATTATTCAAAGTAAGAAGACTGACCTTTTAATAATGAAAAGTTGTTGGTGTTTTTATTTTATGGCCTGTACATTCATAAATTTCAAAAATGAAATATCATTAATTCAATATAGCTGATGTCGCCAGGTTTATTTTTGGAACTATCTCTGGTGAGCAACCACATGTTCATACAGTCTTCCATCACCACTTCCTATGTAGTCACTGGTAGATCAAAATATAACCTTATTTTTGAATTATATTTCCTGTAAATTTGACTAATCTTTTACACAAAACTGCCAGATGTAGCTGCATATCAACTTAGATTACTTACCATATAGCTTTAGAGCTGCTACAAATTCTCATTTTATCACTTTTGATTTAATTAGTAGCCTACTGTCGCTCAACATAGTGTATGATAAAGGGTTAGCATGGAGCCTACTATCACTCAACATAGTGTATGCTAAAGTGTTAGCATGGAGCCTACTATCACTCAACATAGTGAAGGCTAAAGTGTTAGCATGCACAACCAGAGCCAGCGATCTACCACTGATGGATGATTTAATATTCTCATCACTTGATGGGGAAGTTTATTAACAAGCCAATCTCCCCATTCCTCCATTAAATTCCATTAACTGTGGATTCTATAAACATAAAAATCACAAATTAATCTTCAATATACACTCTTCATTTTTAGCTTGCCACAGAGTTTCAAGAAAATTAAACCTATGGTAAAGAACTGTTGGAATATTCTGCTGTCTTTTACTAGTATTTCTGATTTCTTTTGTTTTTGTTTGGTTTTATGGTATACAAGCTTAGACATTACTTGTTCCATTTAGACCACTTCAGCCAAGCTTACTCCTACACTTAATCCTATCCCCTAGAGGAATTACAAGTGCAGTTCTTGTTCCTAATGTAATGGGATCTATAAATGCCATGAGTTCAATTATCTCCATTCCAGCCACAAGGTTCCCCATAAAAGGTGCCATCTTAAGTGCAATGAAGGGAATCTTTTACCTTATTGTATTGTGTATGCAAAACTAGACGTGTTCTCAAGATGTGTATCTCTGGCATTGCAGCTCAATAAGATGAGAGAATCTGGTCACTGTTGCTGTAAGTCACCCAGTTTCTCCTCTCTGGTATATTGGCAAAGAGAAGGTAGCAACCTAGAAGAGGAGTTGACTTTGATATGCTTCTATTGAGGAGAGAGATGTTGGATATATACACTTAAAAGACTTGCCACTTGGGGCTTATATATTGATTTTGATTTGAAGGCTTTACTTTGTTTTTGTTTTTCTCCATCCGTAGAAAAATTCAGTTTAGTCCATATTCTTCTCCTATTCGTTCTGGATGTATGTGTACTGCTGTCTTTTTTTTTTTTAACCACTGCTGCTTTACAGACTTCCTATTGTAGTTTGTATGCTGTAAACAGTTTATTTACTTGACCATATGACAACACTAGATAGAATAGAAAATCATCAAAATGCCCAAGCCTGGTCGCCCAAATATTTGTGACATGAGCATAATGTCTTACGATGCAAATACATGCTCCGTGCACGAAAAGTGAGAGAAATATTTTTTCCCCTTCTGAAAGGATTATGTGGAGTAGACACAACTATAAACAGGCAGTAGTTGGACACTGAAATTGTGTACTGGAAAGTCAGGGTGTGGAGGTCATTTACCTTCAACTCGACTTCCACTTCCCGGTCGTTTGTGTCTGCTCTTGCGATCGCAGGTCCAAGTCTTGCTAGGAGCTGGTCAAATTGGTCCTACTCCAACCTAAAATAGCGCTGGAAACCTGTCTCGACCCAGACCGAGCTCCTGCACCAGCTGGTCAAACTCAGTGCCTCCTCCTGATGTGAAGCAATGCAACAATGACAAGCAGTTTTTGCCTTCTGTTCAACATTGTTGGCACCAAGTGTTTTTTGGACTTCTGTACAGTTTTTCAAGTAAATTCTCCATCCAAAATTGGAGGTGAAAGTGTCTTTAAAGGATAATTCTGGTTATGTTCAACCTAGGCCTTATTTGATCATGTTCAAAATTTTGTCACTTACTTTACTTTAGAGCTTTATGTAGTTTCAGTTCACCGGTGGCACTGCGCTCCAATACACACTCAAGGGCCAACGAAAGCTGCAACCGTTGAATCCAAAAAAGTGATTAAAACGCTTCGAAAAGTTATTTGGAAGCTTCGGAAGTGCTTTATCCAACAAGGATTTAGCCTGGGAGCAGGTAGCCAAGGCTGTTAATGCAGTGTCACCAGAGCTCAGAACAGTGCCAGAGGTAAAGAAAAAACGGTTCGATCTCAAAGAATTGCAGCCCACAAAAGGGACATCAGTGCTATGGGAGAGAGACAGATGACCAGTTTGGTAAAAGGCCAAAGAAAAAACAGCCATTATTGGTGACTCGTCCCTAAAGATAGCTATCCCCGATGGCGACACTGAAATGCCCATTCCCCAGCTGGACCGTCACAAATTGATAACTACTTGCTTTAATTGTCACACTTATTTCCAATAAGTAACAGCATGTAATCATGTCATAACATTGTACTGAAAAAGTAGCCAGGAGATGGTCCACCCCTGAACATGTATACAAAAAAGCGAAAGACGATAATCGCGCGGCAGGGAAGGGAAGCATGGAGTTTTTTAATGAAATGGAAAAGCTTTTAGGTAGACACCATGGTATTGGCTTTACAGACCTGGGGCCATATTCGCAAACATTCTCTTAACTTAGCCTAAAAATTCAATACAGCTTAGGAGTGATTTAGGAAAGTTCTCAGAGCAACTCTGAGCAAGGAATGGACAAGAACTTTCATCTTAGTGAGGTGTGGTTGATCCCGTTGCTAGGTATGATGCTCTCTTGTAGACGCTGTCATTGGTCCATCAGGAAAATCTCAGCATGCGTCTTTTAGTCATTAAGAATGCACACACACAAATTGATAATCATACAATTTACTCTATTGTCAAAAATGAAAATGAATAAGTAGTTGGGGCAACCTAACGATGTTGAGAAATGTTTGAAAAGCCTAACTTTTAATACTTGCGCGGTACACAGCCTGATGCCTATATTTGTGTGGATGCGGTAATGATATCATGACTTGTCAATCAAGTTGACGTTTAGATGTGGTGAAAATGTCTCAAGACTGAGCAAATAGTACAATTGCTGTCCTTTATTAGGAAGCCTGTATGAATAGAGTTGTTGAACAAGAGTAGATCGTCAATGATGCGGACATGTGTCCCATCAGTGACCCCGACAATTATCCTGCTGATGGAGGGTTGCATAGACCTAAAGCATCACTGCTGTACTGTTGGATTTTGCCTGTTGCCAAATATCTTAACGTTATGATAATTTTAATTTCGGCCGATGTAACATTACTGTGTTGAGAGGGAGACATGAGCGCATCTGGAATGAGATAGCCACAAACATCATCCCTGCACAATATAGTTTCTAGCGTTTAACTCACTGTCGTTTGGAGAACATTTCTCCTGCCTCTCCGTCTTTCAGACATTTTCTTCTCTGCTTAAGAAACTCCTAAGCCTCCTACTTCTACTCTTAACGGTATTTCATCCTACGAGCTAGGACCAACTCTTAGGCTTTGTGAATACGGCCCCTGATCTCTTGAGTATCGATGGCAGAGAATTGCCTACAGCCGCCCTGGCAGCTCTGCAATCCAGTGTGCCGGCCTCACCTCACGGACGGGGAGGAAGAATGGAGGAAAACCCTCTTCTGGAGTCCCTCCGGGAATCAGAGGCTACAAGCCAAAGGAGACATGAGGAGATGCTAAATCAAATGAGGTCCTCCCAGCAGTCCTTTGAAACATCAATGAAAAGTTTTCTAGAGAAGTCTTAGGCGCGTACACCATATAGTATGTGATTTATGCAAAATAAAAAGGAAATAGTAAGTTCT
The DNA here is from genome assembly GCF_046629955.1 of Centroberyx affinis. NCBI lineage: Eukaryota > Metazoa > Chordata > Actinopteri > Beryciformes > Berycidae > Centroberyx > Centroberyx affinis. The sequence continues at coordinate 66,917 of NW_027283830.1, forward strand.
GGGAATAGAAAATTATATAAGCTGTGAGAACCCATAAACAGTGTTTTGTTTTGTTTTTAATTTAGAGGGAAAAAGTAGAAATTTTGTTGCACTTTGTTATTCTCCATTGTTACTGAAGTCTACTGTTTGTGACTCTAAGTTGCTACAAATGTTAGTAATTACCCAGAAGGTTTTCAATTTTACTTGTGCGAAGTGTGAATTTAATCGGTCTCATTTTCTACTCAATCTAACAGTATTTAATTTGAAATACCTCAGTTAAATTAAATATTGTCATTATTCACAATTGCTGTGTGAGCCTTGCTAAAAGAAAATGTTTTATCATGCAAAATGATAGTTTCACTGTAAAAGAACCAGATAAAGATCATAATAGTGTTTATAATCTGTATGTGCATAATAAGAAATCAAATCAAACCACAATGTGCATAGAGAGCAAGTTTCATAACAAATCATGACAATAAGCACAACACAGGGTGTAATTTAACTATCCCTTGTGACATAGTCAAGGGTGAGCAACTACACAGAATACAGAGTCCACCATTGACTACATATCTAATCTGCCCACACATTTTCATCTGCCTGCCTTGGACAACCATAAGGCTGCTCCTCCTCAGTCTGTGGAACCTGCCCATATATTATGGAGAACGCATGCAGCCATAATAACCATCACAACTACGTCAATTTATCGTCACCCATCTTCTCCCCACAAAGGCTGTAGAGCTTGGAGACCTTTCTCGGTGGTCCAACGAACGTGTCCCTCTCATCAACAATCCCCTGTAGGAGGACAGAAAAGAATGTCTCTATTTAAGTAGAACCCCACCCTCTTTTCTTGCAGCAACTAGGCCAACATATGAATGATGATTTTACGGTGCAGATAATGCCAAGTACTTCCAGGATGGTCGACTTAGAAACGTCAAACTCGTTCCGATATCTCTTGTCCAAAGGAATTCTGGTTCGCCATGTACCAGAGGAACATCAGGACCTTCTTCTGTAGAGGAACCTCTGGCTTTCATCCGGTCATCCTTATGGAGAAGGAATTCCCATTCGGTCTCACTCTTCAGTATTACACTGCTTCTTGTTTGAAGAGGGAAGGCTATTGCGTTCCTAAGAGAAAACAAAAACGGTCAGTTCCATAATAATGGCACGTTGAGTCCAGATGCCAATTTGTAGCTCTCAAATGTGTGTCATACAAATGGCTTTCACTGGATTCCTAACAAATAAACTCTAGTGTTGTACAATTAAATTTTATTAACACCATTGGAATAGTTCAGAGATCAGAGTTTGGATAACTTGAAAGACATAGGCTACTCCAAATTATGGTTAAAGGGTGTATAGTGGATGGTTTTACACTATGTAGATTTCAAAAACAGGCCAAGATTGATGTTTTGTACATGTACAACTCTTGATAACAAAAAAAATACTAAAATACAGAGTGAAGCTATAAAAATCAAACTTTAGCTCTGTCAGTAGTTGGACAGCAAAATCAATTGTAGCCTACTTACTGTAGAACCCTATTGATCTCTGAATCATCATTTGGAGCATATGTTTTATTCAAGTTGCGGAATAAACCGGCAACTGTAACTGAGTGTCTGTCAACATGGACATAACTACTCTGTCATTAAAGGCAGATACATATAATCGGCGAGGGCTAATTATTGTTATTGCAGCACATTAGCCAAGCAGCAGGAAAACACAGCTGGGATAAAAATTGCCTAATGTACTTGCTTACGCTTTAACGCACGTACATGCTGTTAGCTTACGCGCCGTCTCTCTTCCTCAGTGTCCTTGTAACGACTGAAATAGCTTCTCCGCATGTATCTACAGTGCTCGGAACCCTTGCTTGCTTGCTTGGAACGAACATCAGCCTCTTGCGGGCGCCCATGTTCCGTCTGAGATTTCGACCGGGAACTTCTGATCTCCGACTCTGACGGGGACGCCGAATCCCTGCCGTGTTCCTCTCGCTCATTTAACAACCCCAGAACGTGGCAAGACGGTACGAGATGGTGATCCACGACAGTAGCCGTAGAGCCACTGTAGCAAGATAGTGATCCATCACCCCTAGACATCATGCAGTCAGGATCAGTATAGTGATTAGAGCTCTGGCACACACTGAGAACACTTGCTACTGGCAAACAGGCTCGGAAAACAAGTCATTTGTGTGCATGGACTTCAGAATATGTCTCAGAATAGATCAATCTACTTTTCTTCCTGTCGGGAGCGAAAGATGGAGGGAGAAAATGAAAGAGAAGGTTCTATCTGACCTTTTTGTCAAAACTGAGTTAGTCGCATGAACCTATTCTATGAGTGCCTGTTGACATCTGTGTGGTGTTATTTTTTGAAAATAATGATTTTTGAGTCTGTAATTTCTAAAACGAAAGGACCCATCTCCATTTAACTCAATGGCTGCTGAAAACTTTGAAGCTCCATATCTCAGAACTATCCTGAAGGCAAGATAGAACCTTATAATTCAAAGCTCACGATGAGAGAAAATGAACACAATGTCACCCATCACCCCCGGAGAAGTCCGCAAGCCTTGCCAGCGGACACCCATGACATGTTCCCCGGCTCACAACCACACACACGCTGTCATATGAATACACGGACACCGACACAAATACACACACACACCACACACTAACGATGACTGGTGCACACGCGTGCACACTCACAAATGCATGCAGGCGCACACTGACAAGCACGAACACGCTCTTTTACACACTCAACAAGCATCGTGACACCCTGACATGTAAGCGCTCTCTCTCTCTCTCTCTCTCTCTCTCTCTCTCTCTCTCTCTCTCTCTCTCTCTCTCTCTCTCTCTCTCTCTCTCTCTCTCTCTCTCTCACACACATACCTGCCAGCACTGCCAAGAAGCGCTGTCCCTAACCCACACCAACACACACATACTTCAGTCAGACACTGCCTACACGCATCGTCCCTGACACATGTCAATCATCTCCCAGGCCGTATGGGATTTATATAATACTGTATTAATATTCGCAATACATTGCACATGCGCCAGTGTGACTCTGGTTCGGGGAGTGGAATTCTTGATATAGCTGACATTTGTTAGGAAAACAAGTAGTGTTATTCTCCAGTTGGCTCCGTGCACCGGAGAAGGGAATCCTGATATATCTGACATTTGTTGGGGTAGCAGGGGGAACTGCCGGGGAGAGGCTTTTTTCAGCTCGTATGTGGATAGAATGCAATGCGAGTGAGTGCAGGAAAAAAAAAAGGAGCTTACATATAAATATTGAATCACCCAGCCAGTGAGTCAGCCAGCCAGCTAGTTAGTCAGACAATATGTGTTAGGTGTGGGCAGTGCATTAATGTCAAATGGTGAGTGCCTAACCGGGGTACAGCACAGTGTACCATATGCTCATTTCTTTTGTATATAATATTTATTCCTGTGACTAAGACCTCATTCTGACTCGAAACTGTTGTAAACTTGCAACATCTACAGGTGTGGTAAACAAATGTATTTCAGTCACGACCGTCGCGGATCACCTTAATCCCACAATGCATTTCTTTCTTGATGGAAGCGGTGTTACCCGGGAAGACACTCAGCGCTTTGGTCACCCAGCGCTTTGAACGGCGTGAACAGATAATAATGTGGTGCCCCGCGCTTGGTTGCCAAGGCAACTTGGCAAGTTTTTCCAACTGACCTACAGGGCTCGTTGGGTAACTGTTGTTACAAGGCCTCTTCAACTGGGAATGCCTGTTTATTGACAGTTAATATAATAATAATAATAATAATAAGTAACATTTTCCAAGTTAAATTCATTACTTATTTCAAAACTGGGACTCTGGACCTGGTTAAATAAAGGAGAAATTTTTAAAAAAGAACAAAAAACAAAACATTATTATATAGCCTAATCCTTATAACATCCATTAGTTCTCCGCTCTCATGACAAGTGTTACTCTGAAAATAGCGGGTTGATTAACAGTAATTTTTAAGCCATAAATAAATAAATACAGAACCATACTGAAAGCTCTTTAAAAATGCTGTATTTCAATGGTGATTATTTTTTTTATAAAGTTAAGAAAGGTTGAAAACATGACAAACATAAATGAGGTTTATATCGTGGAAAACAAAGTCATGCAAAATGAAGCGACCGCGGATATCGTCTCCGGTCCAAACTATTATCATATTTTGCTAAAATGATTACAACACAGTTCTTTTTCTTGCAATCCCGCAGAAAGTGACAGGCAATCAAATCTAACACCACATATCCCAATGAAAATGGCATGAATGCATAAAACACAGGAAGATGAGACATGGTACACCTTGGCTCGACCTTGCGACTGAGACAAATGCTGGATTTTTATTGCGGTAACCATCCATGTGCTAAGACCCTCTGAATATCCAGAGATGATGCCAAATGACCATTTTATGGAAATTCTGAAATGGAATAAAAGACTGTGTTTTTTTTTATATTTTCATCTCCATTTCTGTCTCTCTAACTTTCCATCTATACATCCAGCCAGCTTTCCATCTATACATCCAGCCAGCCTGCCAGTTAGTGTTGTTTCCTGGTACAGTACAAGGTATTCTGGTTGTTGTAAACTGTAATGGAAAGCCTATGAGTGTCTGCCATTTGTTTCTATCGACAGGGGGCAGACAAAAGGAAAAGGAAAAAACCACACATGAAAAGTGACTTCAAATTTGAAGTAACTAATTCAAAGGCAGCTACACAGGTGAGTCATTAAGTAGAATGTTAATTAGCAGTATGTGTCAGCTTTAATAAAGGTCTGACAGTCGCCACTTCCATTGTTCAAAGGAACATGAGTTCTAAAGAGGCCAAATACTTGGCGCCCAATTTGCAGGGACATTGGTTACAAAAACTGCAAAATGATTTAACGTGGCGAGGGGAACAGCCTGACAAATCATGGCAACATTTTGCCAAACACAGACAACCTTCATCAGCAAAGAGTGGTCGCAAGTTGACAGCTCACCAACAGGGATAGATGAAGACTTAACAGGATGATTGCTAAACACCACAAAACTGGATAGCCTCAGAATTTCACAGAGCTGAATCAACACATCTGTGACGTAATCGCACCAAAACTACATAGTGCAGGCTTCACAAAGCTGGTGTTTATGGTCATTCTGCCAATCAGAAACTGCTTGAAGATGCATAACCTGGTGTGAGGAGCACAAAACCTAAAGCCCTGAGCAAAAGAAAGTAATATGGTCTGATGAGTCATCTTTCACCCTTTTCCCCTTTTTGCGCCAAAGGATACCTTCAACTCACAATGTCTGTTGCCAACTATTGAACTGAAACTGATTCCTTGGCTTATACCGTAGGCCAAGAAATATGAGGCCAATTTACAGGACCAGGAGAACCCTATGGTGCAAGCACTGTTCCCATATTTGAAGATGATAATGCCCTCATATTCACTGCTAAACAAATTCAAGAGTGGTTCATGAACACCAGAATTAAGTTAAATCCCTTCCATGGCTTCTCCAACTAGCAGATCTAAACATCATTGAAGCCTTATGTGAAGTAGACTTCCACATCCCTCAAAGAACTGGAGACTTTCCTTGTAGAAGAAAGCTCCAATATCCCACTACACACAGTCCAGGACTTGATGACAGCAGTACAAGGAGGGCCGAAGCTGTTCTGAAGGCAGAGGCTGACCCTACTCCTTATCACCTACTTGATATTCATAAATTGTTAGGGGTTCCCATTATGTTGTCCACCCCTTACATCTATACTGTGTTAATTCTCCAGAGGCCAGGTCACCTTGTTCTTTCTCAAACGCTGCGAACAAACAAGTATAAATGAATCGGCGTGTTGAAACTTGAGTCTCTCCACCTCCTGGCTGTGAGATCATTCCCTACAGCTTCGCAAACAATTCCTCTCAGTAGGGGAAAGACAGTGCAACAGAAGTGTTAAAAGTGTCTATCTTTAGAATGTCCCCCTTTATTTTGAAAGTACCCGATACTGTTCGAGATGTTCCAGCTGTTTCAAACTCCGGGAAGCCAGTGTATGCCTCTGGGAAGAACAACATATGGGTCTATAGTGTATCTGAGACAGAACAAACTGAATTTCTCCATTGTTTTCTGGGCCACATCTGCTATCCCTATTGTTAAACGCACGCACACACACACACACACACACACACACACACAGCCACATACATACAGACACACACAGGGGGAGCAGGAGAAAGAGATGTGGGAGGACTGTGAATGTCATTTTCTTCACAAACTGCTAGTCTGTGTCATCTCTTTTTTTCCATCTCCCATACGCACACACACACTCACACACGCACACATGCACAACACACACAGTGACAGTTGGTTCAGGAACATAAAACTACTTCTGGATATTTTCAGTTGAAGCTACAGTATGTCAATGTGTGGGACCTGTATGAGTACACAAGAGAACATGATAGAGAAATACAGTCATGCATATGCAGGGTTTCACAATGGAGACCGAAGAGCAGCTCTAATGAAGGAGTTAAAAGCCTTGCTCAAGGGCACATTGGCAGTAGCTGTTGAGGGAGGGGAGACCGATACTCTTGCAAGTTCCCTGCCAAGATTTTTTCCCCAACAGTCTGTGCATTTGAAATGGCATCTTTCCAGTCAAACGCCTGCACTTGTCTAACCTTTTGGCTACTGCTGCCCCATTCTGGTACCATTTTAACCTTAGGTTACCCGATGCAGTGGAAAAAGGTGCTAAATGAACCCAGGGCCATGTCATACTCATGGGCAAAAATTAACGCTGAACTGAGAATGTTCAGTTAAGGCATTGTCATTCTCTCTCTCATTCTCTAGTTTTGATATGACATTGCTTTTAACCCTCATCCTACTGACTGGGGTACCCGCAGACCCCAGAGGTATACTTTTTGTCATATCTCACAGGTGCTTTACTCATCATTCCAATTTTTCATGACTTTGTCAATCAATTTGTTCCTTATGACTTCATATCATTGTTTTCTGTTTCTGTTTTAATTAGTGCTTTTTAAAAATACCAATGTATTGGGGTCCTGGGGGACCCCGATCAAAAGCACCCAATTCCGCCTATGCAGTTTTAATAGATGGAACTATTTATTGAGTTCATGTTTGCCATGGGTCCTAATTTGGGACGGCACGGTGGCTCAGCGGTTAGCACTGTTGCCTGACAGCAAGGAGGTCCTGGGTCCCAGGTCCTTTCTGTGTGGAGTTTGCATGTTCTCCCCGTGTTCGTGTGGGTTTCCGCCGGGTGCTCCGGTTTCCTCCCGCCATCAAAGACATGTATGTTAGGGTTAATACTCCTGTCAGTGCCCCTGACCAAGGCACTGGCAAAAAGAACTGGAGTTGGTCCCCGGGCGCTGTACTGCGGCTGCCCACTGCTCCTAGTGTGTGTATAGGATGGGTCAAATGCAGAGGACAAATTTCCCCATGGGGATAATAAAGTATACAAATACAAAAAAAATACAAATAAAGTATCACACACTATCAGGGGGGGTAGGGGCACTCTGTCAGTCATTTTGAAGGAGACAGACACAGATGCAGCAGACACAGATTTCCTCATGTGCTCTGTGACGACCCTAAATACTGCTCTTCCTAAGGTAAGATGATGTTCAAAGTCAGAAATACAATACATCATTTAATTAACTGTAACTTTCCTAAAATAATAATAATCTGTTATTTTTCAGATGACATTAATTACATAACTAATAATGTTTTGAGAAAAAATAACATTTTGCTATGATGGTTGTTTCTTACAGTAGTTTATTCTTGGGGTCCCGGGGACCCCAGTCAGTAGTCCTTGTATGTTAAATATGTTGGTAGGATGAGGGTTAAAGTTGTAGCCTTTAGAGGCTTTGCAATTGCGTCACATGACTCTTGGCCGGTGCCATCATCCAATGGATAATTAGCTGTGTGCAAATAATGGCTAAATACAAAAAGACTAGTGAAATAGATTGTGGTGTGGTTGCAGGTCAGTTCAGTTAGGCCTATACAATAGTCTGATAATCTAAATTTGTTTCCAAATTTAGATTTATCTTTAGCCCTAGTCTCCAAAACACTGAGCAAACTGTTAGCTAGCTTACTAGCCAGCAAACTATATAAAGCAAACAATGTTAATGTTAACATGTGACTACTAGCCACTACTAACACTAGCTTCTACTATAATAGGCTATCAAGTGTACAAATCATTGACAACAAGACAGTGATGGTTAGCTAACCAGATAATGGTTAACTAGCTCACAAGCTGACATCTAAACCCAAAATCAATCAGATGAAGCCTATCAGTGATGAAATGATCAGTTCCCACAAAAAAGCACAGAAATGTCTATTCAGACAGGCAAGTTGTATGTTTAGAAATGAAGATAGCTGTTCATGCGCCATGTTGCCATGACTAAGGGCCAATGTGTGTAGATAGACTCTTAACACCTTTGGCTAACTGTCTTATGTTTCACAGATTAAAGTTACTTCACATAGGCTCTTACACATAGGACCCACTCCTGCAACTCAGCCAACTAAGTAGCTGACTCACTGTTGTCCTCATGATTGTACTGGGTAGTTATATATTTTGGCCTTGGGCCTATACAGCAGTAGTAGTACAGCGGAGGCTTTGTCTCACTCAACCTCATCTTAGCCTTAGACAAGGAAGTCCATCTGCAGCCCATCAAAGAAGGCTATGGCATTCTATTTGTCTCTATATTGCATTCACCTTGAAAAAAAAATGAAAAGGTCTTTCTTGAAATAACAATGTCTTTTCTCATTATTATGAGAAACAGATCTTGTAATATTGATATTTTTCCTCATTATGAGAAAATAATCACAAGGTTGAAGTTAGATTCTGATTCTTGGCTTCTTATTTGTCAGTTTAAGAAAATTAAAGGATTAATCTAAATCCGTGTCTAACCCTGTAAAACAACAACAAAAAAATGTACAACACATTCACATATGTAGAATAACACATTTTACCACCATTCTGTCACCATGATCCTATCAGTGTTATCAGTCCATAATTCTGTAATTATTTGGGCCACTGATGCAGAAGCTAACGTATAACAAATCAGACATCTGTCATATTAGTGTCCCAAAATAATTGAATCATGAATGTGATGTCACAAACTTGTAATTGCGAGCACAACACTATGGCACAACTTTCACAAAGTGTTCATGAGCGAGTAACAATCCAACTTTGCAGCTTTCCAGAACAGCATGAAATTTCCATTGGGCCCAAGTCTATTTCCTTATAAGCATGCCTTTTGACTGCAAAGAGTTGCAGTTTGCCTGGTCTAAAAGCATTCAACCCTTTAAAAGCCTATGTCTATTTACCCACAGAACCATTATTGGCCCCTGATTTCCGGTAGAAAACTTTATTGGGCCAGGGTGGAACAAATGTTGTGTAGCAGTGCTCAAGTTTCCTTTTATAGGACATCTGTCGTATTGGTGGCCCAACATGACCGAGGGCACAACAGTTTGATACTATTTCAATGTGACATACTGCCTTCAAAATGCTAGTAATGGAAATATTAATCCACGGGACCTATTAAACTACAGAAACCAACATTCCTGGATGGTTGGAGCAGTGGCCATTTTTATGTACTCTTGGGCTAGCTTCTGTATAAACTGACTTACGGCAAGCCGCTGAGGTGAGTTTTGCAGCAAGGACCAAAGCAGTGGAAAACTGGCACTGCAGATGAATGAAGTTGTCACTCATGCACCAGCTCTTTTACCAGTTGCTGCTGTCTTTTTAAGTAGCGCAAAATTTTTGACCAACTCCAGTTGTGGAAGTGTTTATAGTTGAGTTAATCTGTACAAGTGTCGATGTCTGTTAGCTGTTTGAAGTTAGTGAATGCTAACTTTTCTTCTCCACTAAAGGTAGGCTAAACTGTTAGTTTATATAGTTATAGTTAGTATAATTTATACTATATTAAGTTAAGTTGATGCTTACCAGCTAGGTTGCTAATATGCTGATTTCGTCGAGAAGAGCTCGTAAGAGAAGCGCAATCTTTGATTAAGCTACATTAACCTTGTCGCCAACATTAGCTTTCTGTTGAGTTTTGACAGTTTACTAAGCACTTATGCAACAGACTCATCTCCACAGTTCTCAAGCAAGTGTGACACAATTAACGGCCTTAATGCCCAGACTTGTGTTGTCACCATAGCAACTAACCCTTAAAATTCCATAGTCGCCATTTTATGCTGTACTAGCCAAATTACCATAGCAAACAGTGGATGAACATATCGAATTGCTGTTTCTATGTTAAAATCCATTAAGACAAGGCTAGAAACAATTTGTTTTCAAGATATCACCTTGTAGCTATATATCAGTGGCCCAAAGTAATCTAACCCATAGAATTCTAGACCGAAAACACTGACAAGATTATGGTGACGACCGATGTCATAGTTACTGATACATCATTTTATTAAACTGAATGATGTTACATGATGTCCCATTTATCCTACTTGTAATTACCACTAGGAGGTTGACGTGAACGTTTTTTTTCCCAGTCAGCAGCTCGTATTTACGATAAATCCGATATGACATGAACGCGGCGTTTGTACTACAGAAGCATTAGAAACATACAGTAACATGGCCAAACTCGTTAAGTCTCCATCAACAGCTGTGGGCTAGAATTCCTTGAAGCATCCCTGAGCAATTTCTCCGCTGTTATACAATGCGCTGTGACAGTGTACCACATAGTCATTGTTACAGTCTTTGGCTGTGAATCATATTGATTTTCTGGGTTATTTCAAAAACAAGCGACAGAGCCGTTGTCAGATGAAAACAATCTTTCTCTCCATTCTTACAGTCTTGTATTCTCACATTTTGCGAGACACAGAAACAAATGGCTTGCCTTGTGATACAGTGGGTTAAGAGGCAAACGGTGTACTTGTGACGTCAGCGGCTTAAGTGCATCTCTCAGCCTTTGTTGCGTGTCGTCTTCTCTCTTATTCTCTCGCTCCGCATCTTCCTCGCCTCCTGACGTTTGTGTACTACCCATCTCAGATAAACTAAATAACCCCGGAGAGAAAAAAAGAAAAGTTTGCTTGCCAATGAACTTAACAACAAAGTGAATGAAACCGTAATCTTGGGAACCTTATGCAAAAATCGATTTCTTACACTTGGGCTTCAATTCAAATGTCTGCGATGAGACGCTGAGGCGGAACCACTTCTTTTTCCTCACTGGGCAAAATTCATATTTTGGTCATGGGGATAAACACTGAGGAAGCAATAATGAATCAGCTGTGGTGTCTGGTGCATGGTGTTATTGTACGCTATTGTTGGACTTCCACAGGGAATTAGTTTGCCTCTTATCAACGCCTTGTTCTAATAGAGAGAGTGTTTGTGTGTTGACGGGAAGATAGAGGAAGAACGGAAGATATAATACAAATGAGAGAGAGAGAGAGAGAGAGAGAGAGAGAGAGAGAGAGAGGGAGGCAGAGAGAGAAAGAGAGAATGAAAGATAGCGAGAGAGACAAAGAGAAGCAAAAAGGAGTGAAATAAAGTGAGAGAAAGAGAAACAGAATGTGTGTGAGAGAGAGAGAGAGAAACAGAGAGTGTGTGTGTGTGTGTGTGTGTGTGTGAGAGAGAGAGAGAGAGAAAGAGAGAACGTCATTATTGGCGTCAGTACAGTCTGGTTCGTTCTGTTATCTGTTATTATCTTGTTCTACCAGGAATTCAAACTCATCTTTATTGTCTGGTCTCTGATTAGTAACAATGCTAGCGGCCTGTCTGAACACTCATACTGCATGCTGATCAGTAGGCTTTTTCAGCCTATGCAATGCTGACTGTGTGAGTGAATGTGAGTATACGACAAGGACAATGGCTGTCTTTCTGATATGCAGGTCCAATGTCATTTTGGCCTTGGTAGGAGTCAATACATCTGGCAGCTGCTATTTACCCATGTCAACAATGAGCATAAGGCCCTGTTAGTTTGTCTGTCTGTCTGTCAGCAGGATATCTCAAATACTTATGAACGCATTTCCATGACATTTGGTGGACAGACATGCCTTGGGCCAAGGAGCCAATGATGAAATGTTGGTGGTGAGCCAGATCTGGGATTTCCGCCATTAAACGATTGTTGTTTTGTAGCCATAACTATGAAAGTACCAAATCCTAAGGGTCAAGAAATCAATTAACCTTGAAATCCAAGTGATAGGAATGCTGTGTTTGGGTGTAGCAGCATGTTGGAGAATTTATTTGTCTCATCCACGTTGTCTGGTGTCTATAAATTTTAACACTTGGGCTCGGACCAAAAGAAACTCATGCTGCATCCTAGTCAGCAGGAATTTTATGGAAGACTGGAAGACTGACTGCATAACAAAATCACTTTAAAGAGTAACTAAACCACAAAACCCAAATCTGTGGTGAAGCCTGACATCTAGTGGTAAAGAGTAGGGTACTGAACTGGTCATCTGCTATTGGCTGGTCTTTGGTGCCAGGTGATGTCACCACCTGTTGTATTCTATAGAGGGTGAGATCGCCTGGCACCAAAGATCAGCCAATAGCAGATGGACAGTGCAGTACCCTGCTTTTCACCATTAGATGTCAGGCTTCACCACAGATTTGGGTTTGGGGTTTAGTTCTCTTTAATGTTGTATTTGCTTGTTGTGGCCTCTCGTGTTTCAAATCTCCTCTTGGAATTTTGTGTACTTTCTGTACAAGATGATATCATGAATGCTTTAATCAAGCTAACAAGCTCCCCGCTATCCACTACCTCCTTCCTCTGTGCAATTGCTATATAATTCTGGAGCATATTATTATATTGCTACCTATACTGTTTTGTTTGTCAAAATGGCAAAGTGTGACGCACGCACACACACAAAGAAACAATCACGCTTGCAAGCATGGTAAACACTTATCACATAACACATACAATCATATACACATAATCATGTGTGTAGGCAGAAAGGCAGACAAATGCACTCAATGACACAAAGACACACACACACACCACTTCCACTCCACACCATGAGTCATGCTAGCATTCAATGGCCAAGGCCCTACTGTATATATATGTGGGAGTATGTGGGTGTGTGTGCATATGTGGGATGTCATCATCTCTCCAAAGCTGTTATTCAGACGAATTACACACAAATCATACCACAGATGTCATGCATTATATATAGAATACATATTGGCCAATGTTGGACAATGTGCATAATGTGCAATCATCTTGTTATTGTTGTTATTTGCACACAGTCAGTTCTGCACTGCACCTCCATGATGTCACCAGCCATGGTTGCTATATTTGTCATGTAACTGCCAAACCTCTTTGCTTTAATGTGGCTGTTGTATGGAGGATATAGGGTATGTGGTCCTGGGTAACACTTTATTTTCCGGGTCAGCAGTCCGGTGGAGTCGAAAAGATACTGTCGATTTCTAAAAGAATTTCCTGGAAAGAACTGCAAAACTATAAACTATTTATTGGAAAAATAAGAGGCAGCGGTAATTATCAGAAGTCATTATTCATATAATTATATGATATAGTTATTTGTTGATTTTTTTTATAAATTTTAGTTTCTAACTGTCCATATAACTGCTACATAATTTCATGGTTCTGTCTTGGAAACAACAGAAGAAATTGGAGGAACTTACCAACTACCACTGAACTCTTTCCCTATTTCCCCTGTAATTAGTACATCAATTCATGGTTCTTTCCAGGAAATTCCTAATAAGTTAACAGTTCCTTTCTAGGAAATGATTGGGAAATTGCGGACCTGGAAAATAAAGCGTTACCTGTACCTGACGTCATGTCTGTGTGCCTATCCTGAGTTCACTGAGGCAAACTCCTTGCAATCTTGATAGAGCAATAAACCATTGACTTGAACTCATCATCCCTTTTCTCTCTTTTCCGGAAATACCATGAAGAGAATGTATGCGTTGCGAGTTAAAAGCAGACATTTGGGCTCATGCATGGAGTAATACTGAGACACCCTCACCACCACCACCCATTCCATAATAAAGCCCGCCACACCAGCACACACCGGCCTCCCGCCCCCCTACAGTTTAACACTCCAATCCACTAGACCGCATAGTGCCATTTCATTTTAAACCATCATATATTTTTTACATTCCGCTCATTTTTATAACACGTTGTTGAAGAGCCTCTACGCCTACGAGACTAAAGCACCCCATTTTAATTTAAGTGGTGGGATATTGTTTGGGTTTCCGGCGGTCGCATGCTGTTGCGTTCGTTTTGAAATCACACATTGTTTAAACCGTTTTATTATACTGACCTTCATCTTCATCCCGCTAACGTAATGAAGCACCTCATTTGGTTTTAGTGACAGACTGTGGACCGGGTAGCGTTTTCCTTCCAGGAGAGTTGTGGAGATGGGGGATGGTGTGTGTGTGTGTGTGTGTGTGTGTGTGTGTGATTGTACCTGTATGAACGCGTACACCAGCTCAGGCGTGTCAAGTGCGCAAATATGTGTAGCCAAAATTGTAGGCCATTATAAAAGTGTGTTAGTGTGCCTGCATGCGCTTTCACCTTTGTGTGTGTGTGTGTGTGTGTGTGTGTGTGTGTGTGTGTGTGGGGGTGTACGGCAAAAATGTTCTGGATAGAGAGTTAATGGTGTGTGCTAGGCTGAAAACTGCTATTTGTCCTAAGAGAAACCTCAGGCAAGTCAGACGTGGCAAAACTGTCAACACACACACACACACACACAATTATCTCTGTTGCACACACACACACACACACACACACACACACACACAGGGAAGGTGAGAGATATAAGTGTGTAGGTGATATTCTGGATATTCTGATGAGGAGAGTTTTGAACAGCTCAATTTCTTATTCAAACATACCAAAACAATCACCAGGTAATAAAAAAAAAAATCACTTCATTTAAAATACAGATGAAAGAAACTTGAATTTCCATCATCCGGCGTTGTTTCACAATCACTCTGTGCCTTCTTGGCAATCGGTACCAATGTTAAAGTGTAGTCAGTGTCAACAAAAGACCTGCTGCGTTCAATTTTCTTCTTTCTTTGTTTACTGAAATTGACAGCTGACACTGCATCCAGCGTGGAGAATTTGTTTCATGACCTTGAGAACAAGTCCAGCCGTTGTAATGCGTAAATCCTTTTGGTGTCAGCAGGGGAATCAAACATCAGAGTTTCAAAAAAGGATTAATAGCAAAAATTGAAAACAAATGATTGTGGCAAGTCCTTAGATGACAAAATGTGAACTTCTACAGACCGGATCCTCTAGAGCAGTGGTTCTCAACGTAGGGTCCGGGGACCACCAGGGGTCCTGGAGGGGGTTCCAGGGGGTCCCCAGCAAACTGATGAATTGATAAACTTCAGCATTATTTCATTTACAAGAAGTTAACACAATTAGAGAATGTAGAAGAATGACTGTTTTGATCATAGTTTCTCTGTTATCTCTCTACCGACAATACAGATAGTCATGGAATTCTGGACAAAATCATATCTAACAATAAAAATGAACTGAATTTGTTCTGTGATCCCCTCATTTCCTAAAAGTTTGACTTCTGGAGAGCCAAGGACATTTGAGAACACTGAAATGCTGTTGCGCAATCTGAATACATAAACCACTTGCCCAAACAACAGACCTGAATTACTGTGACAAAATATTCCTCAGATTTGGAAAATAATAAGCACCATATGCAGCCATCTGTGGGGGGGAGTGTGTGTGTGTGTGTGTGTGTGTGTGTGTGTGTGTGTGTGCGTGCGTGCGCGTGTTTTGGAACAAAGTGGTGTTCCTATCAAATTTGAACTCACTCACATATATTATGTTTACACCGGCAAATATCCCCAAATATTTGTATGCAGCCCAGAGAGAGAGAGAGAGAGAGAGCGAGAGAGCGAGAGAGAGAAGAGGGCTGAATGGTAAACTATGCTGTTTAGTTAGATATGGTAAATCGCCATTAAATCTTCACTGAAATGAAATTAGAGAGAATTTAAATTTGATTTTCAATTATATTTTCAGAAAAACATTAATTTATCCTTTTTCCCTCTTAAAATACCCTATCATCATATAACTTACATCAGTTGGTTACAACTTACTATAATGTACACACAATGAATTTTACCCCATAAGGACGGACTTATATCCGCATGAGTACAACATAACACTCTCACAACATAACACAAGTGATGAAAAAAGAAAACATATTTTCACTGTCTTTGAGTCTTATCTAACAGATTAGGCTGTGTTTCTTTCACAAATAGAGAGCATGTGACGAAGCAAATTGAATTCCAAATCGCCCAATAATACAGTCAAAAGAACAGAATGATGATAAAAGCTTTGCAGCATCAAAACCAGCGAGGGAGTCGGAGGCAGAAAGTGAGACGCACTCAAACTGCTCTAATCAACAGCAGGCTACAGTGCACAAATGAGAAAGAGAGACAGAGAGAGAGAGAGAGAGCAAGATGGAGGGCAGAGAGAGGGAGCTAGAAAGTGACAGAGAGAGGGCGAAGTGGAAAAAAACAAGAGCGTGACATGCAACAAAGGCTGAAAGCTACGCTCCAGACGAGGTACACGGTTTGCATCTTTGCCCCTGCATCACAAAGTGCCCCATTTGTTTCTCAGCAATGCAAAATATAGCAAAGACAAAAAGTCCACAAGACAGAAAAATAGGTTGTCAAAGGAAAAGTTCACCCTCAGATCCTCTCACGCTGTTTTAAATCATCAGTTTGTGATGTTCGTTGCATCGCAGGAGTTGTTACCTTTTCGTTGTACCCGCTTTGACTCAACCTAACCCTCATCTACTTCCTACATTTCCCAGAATGCCTTTGGACAACCCCCAGAGAACGGGCCTGAACAGTGGAGAAATTGGTATCTCTTCCTCTTCTACGATGGATTTCTCCCTGTGCTATTGTTGAACGTTGGTACCTAGAAAGAACCCCTTGAGCTGCTGTTTTTTAACAGAATGAAAGTGTTTTTAGGGTGAATTTTTCCTTTAAAGAAAGAGAGCAAAGATTGTTTTCATCATCTGCAACAAAGACAAAGCCTTGGCTCTGCAGGCCGTGTCGAAATAAGCCTGAAAATCAATACGATTCAAGGCCAAACACGACAACAATCACTATGAGGTGCACTGTCACCGTACATTGTTTAATGGTGAAGCAATAACTGTGAACACAGGTAGGCTGCCTGCAGTTCTGGGTCCCCTCGCCAAAGGTTTGACACTCTTAATGACTATGGTACCATAAGAAAGCTCTGTTAAAGGTCAATGCCAAGAGTTTTGACAAGCGGGTCCGATGTTATTCCTCCCTCTGCAGGAGTTCCAGACACAATCCAGAGTTCAGGCAAATGCCTTGGAAAATGTGGGTGGGGATAGTGAATGAGCGAGTAGTGCTCTTTACCCTTGAGCAAGGCACTGAACCCCAAACTGCTCAATGGCCAACAGTAGAAGACTTCACATATATATTCTTAAGAGTTTAATGTGTAATGTCTAGCATAGTTGAATTTCACGAATCAAAGGGTTACTCAAGGGTTTACAAACGTTATAAAGTCTTAAAATGTATAAACATTTTCACAGCCTCAAAGTACATGTGAAACATATTTCTCACATACTGATAGTCCTTGTATGAAAATGAAATGAAATTAATTTCAGTGATTAAAATCGTATTCATCTCTTTAATCATAAACAAACACCATAAACAAAGCCATGAGTGGGGAAAAAGTGTTGCTACCGTTTTGTGAGTGTGTACTTCTTGTGCGTCTGTGTGTATATATGTATACTGTACCTCCACTTGTGTATGTATGTATACTGTACCTCTGCATATGTTTTTGTGTGTGTGTGCACCCATGTTCCCCCAAATATGTGTGTTGGTGCTCAGTGGAGCCTTGCGACAAACATCCCATCCCTTCTGAATTCTGTTTGCAGACAACAGTGTGTATGTATCAATGTGTATGTGCATGTGTATTGATGTGTATGTGTGTAATAAGGATGTTCATGAATAGTCCTAATCAATGATCTGCTATTTAGGCCTAATCTTGACTGTGTGCAACATCGATCAGTGCTATCAAACTAAGAGTCATTTGGTGTGGGCCGTCTTTTAAACCAGTGATTCTCAACCTTTTTCATATCAAGAACCCCTAATTTAGTCCACATTAGAACCACAGAACCCCATTTGATGAGATTTTGTCTCTTGGACCCAAATCTGAGAATAGTTTTATTGTTAGAGATGATTTTGTCCAGAATTCCATGACTATCTGGAGAGACATAACAGTGAAGCTATGATCAAAACAGTCATTCTTCTGCATTCTCTAATTGTTAACTTCTTGTAAATGAAATAATGCTGAAGTTTAACACTTCATCGATTTGTTGGGGACCCCCTGGAACCCCCTCAAGGACCATGTCTAACAGCATAATTGAATCATTTGCCAACTCCAGTATTAGAACCCAAGACCCTCACATGAATGTCCGCTGCCTGAGAAACGTCTAGTATCTCTGTATCCCACAGCTCTATATGCACAATGGAGTTTTTTGAAATTTTTGGGACAGAGCGTGACTTACACTAGCTGCTGATTGCAGCTAAAAACATTCAGAAAATGGACAAAAAAACGCCACAATACCATTCCTCACCCCTGGAGTCAACCAATCAGCGACGTACAGGGAAACACACGATGAAAAGCAGCTGCAAACATCGCGTCCCTGGTTACAATTACATTCAGCCCATCACTTTTTTCCCTTTGAAACTAAGCGATCATCATTCCGAACACGAGCGTCACCGCGTCAAGGACAGTCAAGTGTAAATATAGGCCCTGAACAATTCAACTCCGATCCCGCACCTCCTCCAGTCACTCCGGCTAACGAGAAAATGTCTTTCACCCTTTGCTTCAGTGAGAGCATTGCACTTGCTTTAGTAACAGAACATGAACAACAATGCTTGTTATAGACATAATAAACAGATCTTCTTTGAATGTCTATATTATGCATAAAGAATATTAAAAGTCATGAATCCCTCCTCATATATAATTACGTTACATTGAAATGACGAAAAAGCAATTGTGTAATTGTCCCTGTCCTTGTGTATCTTGGAGGTTTGTACAGTATTTGTTTCAATAGTAGGTCGTATTCAGTTGTGGTGCATTTGACAACATAAGAGAAGAGGGAAGCAGAATAATGAATCAGTTGACTGTCTGCTGTTTTGATCTTTTCTTGCTCTAGTGCTGAATGTGAATGTTGATTCTAATTAGAGGATTACACTTAAAGCCGCGCTAGGCGAGGTCTTTATGAAAAACAAACACCTGTCTTAGCCTAAATCACAAAGTGGGGCCGCGGCAGAGAAGAGTGTCCCGTCCCCACTAATTGAGATGGCGTTTTGTGTTGTGTTATGTTTTCATCGTAAAAACTTCATAGACAGCTAGCAAGAAATGGGGCAAAATAACATTGGTTTTAGTTTACGAATACATTACCAACACTAATTAGAAGAAACCCAATGCGTGTGACGCCTTCAACACGGCACAATGCATACAACAGGACGATGTAGCGGTAACGGATTCTCCCATATGAATTGTATGAACTTCCACTGAAAAGAAACACATTCATCGAAATAAGTGTGAGCCTGGTGCAAGTGCGCAAGATACTTTTGTTGTTACCAAATCTTGTCTATCTTTGGTTAGTGGACTAATCAGTGTAGATGCAAACTATTTACCTTATTCACACAGCGGCCATTTTGAACACTGAGGTGGGAAGTTCTATTGGCGTATATACGAGCGTTACTTCAACACATAAGTGAGGACTGAAGATAGACCCAACAGTTATCAAATTAGCTAGCAATTTCAGGGAAAAAATCCCATAATGACTGCTTGAAGTTAGCAGGGAAGTTGGTTCGCTAATTTACTAGCGAACCAACTTACAACAACTAAGTTACTAGCTAGCTACCTAGGCTAGACTCTGGTAGCTAGCGATAATGGGCCAAATATATTAAAATGTGAACCTATATCCCACTGGATTCTTGAGATCCATTCGTTTCAGTGTGGAATGTTTTTCAGTGGGGAATCTATGAAATGGCAGGGCAGGAATTATACCACGGCCAAACGGCCAGTGCCGTGGATGCCCCGGAGTGTGGCCATAATGCCCCTTCTAAAATTAACTATCCACACGGCCAGTTTGGTATGCCCTGTTTTGAACTGGCCGTTGTGCCTTAAAAGAAAGTTGCGGATTTCCTCATTTAAAACTACATGCGACACAACAAATAAACTCATGTTTCCCAGTGGACACCATGTTGGACATCAACAGTAGCGCCAGATTTCTCCCACTCCCGTAAATATATGTGTAACGTTAACATAAACATTAACAGCTAATTATTCATTAAACTGAGAGGGAGAGAGAAGCCATCGCTAACTGCTAAGCTATTGCTAACTGTTAAGTAATTAGCAGATCTGAAACTGTGGGATTAGCGAGAAAGTCGCTAAAAGAAGGAGAGAGCTATGAGTGCTTGAGCAGAACTAGTGTCAGTTTAAATGTACAGCGGGTAATTAGCCGCTGTAATGAAGAATACAGCAAAATGAACCGAGTTGAGAGCAGCAAAAAAGGTATCAGTAGCAGTAGCCTGCACATGAGGCGTTTAGGGAACATCGGTAAATTTTAGCGTCTACCGATAGTCTGCATGTGAGGCGTTTAGGGGACATCTGTAATTTGTAGCTACAGAAAATTCCCTGGGTTACACTTGCGTTATCATATGTTACTGGACATGTAACTAACTTACATATGTGCTGTATCACACTGCAGCACTTAATTTTTCTATTAGGATATTTATTTTGTTGAGGAAAAAGGACTGAAAAAAATATTTCAATAACCATTGGTTTTGGCCTTGGTGCCCTACATTTTGGCCGCGATGCCCAAATAAATTTGTATTTATCAAAGGCCAAAGTGGCCTTGCCCAAAAAATGACTTAATTCCAGGCCTGAAATGGTAAATGTTTGTATGATGTGCATCTTGGTACACAACAGTAGGTCATAGCTGGGCTGTACTCGCTCTTCCAGGTAGAGTTTCCCACCCCGAGTGTTCAAAATGGCCGCCGTGTAAATAAGGTCAATAGCCTACCAAGCAGTGCCCATCAACAGACGGGCTGAATTTAGCTGAACATAGCTAGAAACAACAAAACAAAATCCATAGAGATCTGGCTTGGTGTGTGGAGGCAATGACATCATCCAGCTATGCAGCCAGTGTGGGATTTGTCTGTTGTATTTCCCTGAGGCTCTCCTTAAGGCCTAGGCATATTGCTAGCACACACACACACACACGCACACACACACACACACACAGATTTACAACTGGGTTAGTCACTGCACTGCACACACACACTCTCCCTCTTTCTCTTCCTCTCGCTCATAATATCTCATCACTCCACACTACTGCACACACACACACACACACACACACACAGAAGCACTGATGGGTCTACTACTGTCTTAGTCATTGAGCACACACACACACACACACACACATGCACACAGGGGTTAGTCATATATCATTGGCTGCGGTTGAGAGGACATGTCGCTGTGTCTGAGTCATAAAATACTCATCAGTCACCCAGCCAGACGCATGTGGCCTCCACCTCCACCAACTCACTGTTAACTGCCTTTGTGTGTGTGTGTGTGTGTGTGTTTCTGTGTGTGTACACGTCTAGGCGTACATGTGTATGTGAAATCGCTGAACCGGTGGTCAGTGTGTATGTGTGTACCTCCTGTTTGTGTATACCTTTGTGTCTGTGTGCATGCCTGTATTTGTGTATCTTTGTGTCTTTTATGTGTGTGCGTGTACCTGTGTGTGTGTGTGTGTGTGTGTGTGTGTGTATGCGTGTGTGCTTTGTGTGTGTGTGTGTGTGTGTGTGTGTGTGAACGCTTTGGTATTACAACCCAGTGTGTCAAATCCCCTGCTCTCCGACAGTGATACCAATTGTGCAGATTGTCATGGTGCTAATGAATCATTTAGCTACCATGCACACACACACACACACACACACACACACACGGTGTTAATGAATCATTTTAGCGAAAAAGGGGCCTCTGCTTGCCAACATATCTACAGGTAGAGATGCCACCTTTATTGCCACCCACTTCGCACCTTTTACCTTTTTAATTATTACACTCATCTGAGCATCTGTTACTGTCACTATGCACACCATTCATTTGTGACTGTATGCTGTCAGTAAGCCACAGAAACCTCCTATCTCCAAAAAGGCAACATTTAAAGCTACAATAAGCAGCTTTTGACATAAAAAATAACAATATATAAAAAGGATATATTCTACATTATCAGTCTGTTGGGGACATTTTGCATAGATTTCTTTCTTTCCTCTGCATGAAAATGAGACAATGTTGTATCTCATTTAGCCCTAAGTTTGCATTTCTGATCATTTTTATGAAGGGTGGCTTTTGCCCGTTCCTCTTTTATAAGAAGAGGACTGCATACATTATAAACTACGAACCAGGAAACCAAGTGGAGAACCCCATTGGAGTGTAAAATAAATTCAGCATATAAAATGGCATTCCATGTTAGCTTGCATTGTCACAAAAAGACACAATAGTGCCTCCAGTAAACCATCAGGCTACTATAGGAGTCAGTGTGTGTGTACGTGTTGAGGTGGGAGGTTACTGCATTGGAAAATCTCCCCTATTTGGTGAAGTCAGTGTGGGCAGGTATTGCAGCAGAGGCTATTGCAGCACAGATGGAGCGTGTTGCTCCGCTGAACCACCTGGAGTATTTTCGCCATGGCTGAGAAACATTTTAGGAGAAGCCTTGGTTTAAAGAATTGATGAGAACAGAGTTGCTTTTCCCTTTGAAGACGTTGCATTTTTTTTACGTTTAGTGACGCACTGTCAATCGGTTGACTTTGTCTCAAGAATGTCACGGGACATGCTCTACATGAGGCGGATGATGTCAGCGGTTAATCCCGTTATAATAAATGTATTAATCACAAGGAATTGGAGTTCTGACAGCTTTATGGTGATGGGTGTGTGAAGGAGCATTATACACTGTGACAGCAACAGATGTTAAGGTGGGCGCCAGTAATTACATGGTAATAGGTGTCAACTAGGTGTCAGGCCTACCTGCAGATATACTGGCCGAGGGGCAGCTGGTTGTGTTAGCCGAGCTGATTAATTACCACGTAGATGTCATGGTACAACATGTATACACAGAGGTTAAAGGCATAATATATGTGCCATTTGGTGGAAGCATATCTCCAAGTATCCACAGTGTCTAGATTTCATCATGGGGAGGGCTACGGATCGGTCTGTTTTGCACCACATCTTGGACATCGATGAACGGACTTTGACGAAACTTGGGGAAATGATGCATCTCACCACTGTATTTTGGTATTTTTAAGATCATACAACATGTATACACAGACGTTAAAGGAATAATATATGTGTCACTTGGTGGAAGTATATCTCCAAGTATCCACAGTGTCTAGACTTCATCATGAGGAGGGCTACAGATCGGTCTGTTTCGTGCCACATCTCAAACACCGATGATCAGACTTTGAAGAAACTTGGGGAAATGATGCATCTCACCACTGTGTATACATGTTGTATGATCTTAAAAATACCAAAATACAGAGGTTAAAGGAATAATATATGTGCCATTTGGTGGAAGCATATCTCCAAGTATCCACAGTGTCTAGACTTCATCATGGGGAGGGCTACGGATCGATCTGTTTCGCATCACATCTCGAATTCCGATCAGACTTTGACGAAACTTGGGGAAATGATGCATCTCACCACTGTATTTTGGTATTTTCAAGATCACACTGCAGCTAAACAGCCAGTCCTCATTGGAGCGCTTAATCCTGTTCTGTTCACACACAGTTTGGTCAACCGCATTCTACAACTGCACTCTACCTGAAAAATTCAGGTATTGACAACCGAATTTGAGAGCGAATTCGGGTAGTCCGTGTAGTGTGTACCGGAACCGGACTGGACAACGTTGTTACGTGACGTAAGGCGCAACAATCGTTACGCTACGTAACGTTATCACCGTTAATTTGAAAGAGACAGAGGTAAGTGTTGTGAGACATTCCTATCAAATCCAGTTTCCTCAATATTGCAGTTGCTCCTACCAGTTCTGCGGTCTCACTTAAAAGTTCATGCGGTGGAAAAAGAGAAAACGACGCCGCTGTCGATGGCGGTTTATTAAGATCTTACGGATAAATTGATGCCTCTGATTACTAGTGTTCCTCAAGTAAACTGAAAATGCAGGCGATGGAAGCTGCCATATCGTTCTGAAGGAAACGTTACTATGGTTACAAACATTATTTACAATCATCGCGAGATCGGAGGAGTGAAGTGACTCCCGTTACACATACATACACAGTCTATACATACATATGCGCTTTCACTCTCATTCATAAGTGTGGTTGTTACTACCAAATTCTTGCAGTGTGTACATTGGCACTGTTACCTTGTTTTAGTAAGGGTGGAGAAACAGTAGAAACAGTGAAGGGCTCCGTTCAATCTCATTCAGTAGAGCAAGGCACTAACACTGCCGAGGTTAGGAGTTCCATTCCCTTTGTTACAAAAGGTAAGGTGAGTGGCTAGTATTGGAGCAATGTGCCATAAAGTACACTCATTTTTTGTCAGAGGTAGAGGTCAGCCTTTTAATGAAAAAGATTTTTTAAGAAATACCTTTTTCAATTATGTCTGAAGTGAATTGGAAAGCATCAGGGTTAATGTTGGAGGATTACTGTCCATGGAGTCATACCCAATTAAGTGTTAGAAAAGATTAAAAAAAAAGTTATATCAAAGTGAAACATCGCTTGAACTGCTCCCTCGGTGTACATTCGTTAACACATTGGCACTTTAAGCCAAAGATCTCAAAGCAGTTAAGTTTCACACTTACAGATTGTGCTTTTAAATTGCGTTTTGCACACAGGTTGCGTTAGATGAAGACTTGTCTGTGTGTGTGCTCATGATTTAAATGTATATATGTATGTATGTGTGTGCGTGCATGTATGTGAGGTCATACTTGTATTTACAGAATATTATTTGTGTGTGTGTGTGGGTGTGTGAGTGCATGCTAATTAGTTCTCTCCTTGCATGCCATTTGCAGTGAAGTCAGGCAGGTGATGATGGACGTTTTGTGCTGAAAGCTTTGTCTTGAGTTCATAGCAGAGAGAATGACCATTGTAGAAGAGGCAAAGAGACCAATTTCTCTATCCAGCAGAGTAGACCCAATGTTCATTATTAACATTAACTATTGACTGCAAAGAGGAATGTGTCTCATCCCCCCTAATTGAGTTGCTATAAATTCACCCTATCTGCCCAAATTAAAATTCTGGTGTCGAGTATAGTCATTGGAGGGATATCTTCTCCACACAGTTAGTGACAAATTGAAACTTAAGATCGAAATGCAAAAATGTGTCCTAAACAGCAGCGAGCAAACACTGATTTTCAGCCACTAAGAAGAATAGACTTCGAGGAGTGCGTTATGTACTGATGTAAACTTATGTGATTCCTGGGTAATGAAGTCCTTCAAACTTCTCTAAAATTCAAACAGTTATCTCCTGCTGCCACTTGGGGCCACCACAGTGCGAAGTTGCCTAGTGCAGCTTCAAGCATAAGTGGCCATTTTTGACTTGGACCCTATTTTCCCGGTCAACTCTGACCAAAATCTCATCAACTGCTTCACTATAGAAGCAATTACCTCTTGTTTGCCTGGGTGCCCGACTCTCCGTTACAGTCTTATAGGGGACATGGTCACTCCAAAAACCAACCCCAAAAGCACCCAAGGCCTTTCTGGTACAGTTTTGATGCTATCTTCACCATGGGTTTATCACTCCCTTATTTAGTCTTTGCCGCTGTATAAAGCAGTGCAAAATGCTGAAAGTTGTCAGGTCATGGATGAACTGAAAATTAATTATATATGTCTCATTACAGAATGAGCATCAATATGTTGGGATCTTTAGGGGTTGGGGAGACGGAATCATGCTTTAAAATGATAAAAGACCATGCCAAGCAAATTGTATTCCTTTAGGTACTAGCAAGCCAGACAAAAAACACTGCAATAAATATACACTTATAGTCACTGCAATCATCTATCCTGCATCTATCCTACTTTGACACAGCAGCAGTCTTACAGCAGCAGTTTTACAACACTAAAACGCTGTAAAACAGATGAATATGGTAATATAAAAGCCATGTCTCTCAATCAACTGGTTGTCCTCTGAGAACCGAGACGGGAACCCAATTTGAATTCACCTAACAATTCCTCCCAGAGGTGGAGCACCTGAGCATCACTGTGACACATGCGGCACAAAGTGGAGCTTCATCAAGTATTTTTAGGACGACTTAGATAGCTGCACACACCGGATGGCACAGAGAGTTCCTGCTTTCCAAAAAAAGACACAACCTCTTTGTGCCCTTCCCTCCTTATCGTGAGTAAGGAGGCAAAGAAAATAAAGAAGTGTTGAGAGTGTGTGTGTGTGTCTGAGAAATATCTCGGCCCGTGTTGGGTTCACCCAATCGAGGGGGCTCTGAGCAGCGCGGGCTGCGAAAACGCCAGCAGCGTTATCGACAAACCGTTGAGAGATTAGAATTTAGAACACCTCCTCCCTCTGCCGGGCCTTTCTTCTGTCACAAAAGATAACTTCTCTGCAATCCATGGGAGGGGATTAGCAAACAGCTGCACACAAACACACACATTCACAAACACACACATATACATACTTGCAGCCACGCATGTACTGGCAGTCATATACATGCATATACACACACACTCGCACATCCACAAAAGCACAAGCACTCTCGCATTTACTGTCTCTCTCTCTCTCTCTCTCTCACACACACACACACACACACACACACACACACACACACACACACACACACACACACACACACACAGAGTTGAATTACTGTTTGACAGACCTATTGATTACACAGAAAGCTATCTCACTCTGCCTAGCTGTGTGTTATTGTTGGCTTTGAAAAGGACAGCTAGTTGCTTTCGAGGTTTTTTTTTTTTTATCTGTAATTGACTAGACTCAGTCAAAACAAAGAGCTTCCCTCAAAAAGCTTGTTCAGGTTATTCAGTGACTAAGCTAACAGTACCCATGCGAGGCTGGGCCGGGTGCCCTTTTACTTAAATTAACACAAAATGTAAACAGAAACTGGAATTCAATTACAAACTTATGAGTATCCATTGTCCTGTATTTTTGAATAATTTGGACGTGGCAAGAAAAGGTTGTCATATTCAAACAAAAAAATCATAAATAGTTTAATTAACCTCTTCAACCCTGTCAGTGCTTCCGGTGGGTCCATCATTACAAACGCATGATTTCGCAGCCAAGCTTTGCTCAAACGCATAAGACTTTATTTTAAATTTCTAGTCAAGATCCAAAGGTTTCCAAAGATACCAAATATGTCATGCTGAATTAAATGTAAATGTGCATAAAATAGTTTACAAGACATATTGATATAGATTTTTCCATTTGATGTAATGGTGCAGCCATAAAGAAATGGTATCTTGGCTTGGAATATTTCACGCAGTATAAGCTGCTATAGCTTCAATGAAGCATTGGAATGAGCAGATACAGAATAGGTATCTAATATATATATATATATATATATATATATATATGTATGTGACATTGTCGTACAGTATGGAAAAATGTATATATTATAACTTTGAAGCAACTCAGTTAAAGGAGTTAAAAGTTTTTCAAAAAAATCTCTTCCTGAATAAGCATGGTAGCTATCCTACATTAGCATAACAGCATTTCCCAGACAATTCCTCTTTGGAGTGGAGTAACAGTGCAGCAGAAATCTAAACAGTGCTACTTTAATGGTGGCTATGTTTGGATCTAAATCCTAGGGATGAATATAATAAGAAACAGCCTCCTTATTGCCCATCCTTCTTGATGGCAGAAATCATGAAATACATCTCATTTGTATACTGCAGGCACCTTTTATACAGTTACAATGGCACTGTGGTACTTTCTCCAAAGAGAACGTTCTACCACCATTGGCTTGGAGTTGCAAACACTCCAATTACTGCACTGAAAAGTACAGTCTACTAAAACATTGTTTTACTCTTCCCACCAGTGAATTCCAATTTGAATATCAAGACAGCTCCAAGCAAACATCTTAACATTGAATAGATGTTGATACGACGGCCTGTGCCAATGTTGAAAACCTGCGTAAATACGTCAAAATGAAAGTTGAGACGACGTTCGTAGTCATCCATAGCTGCTACCTGCATCATTTTGTGAAATTGGAAATCACTTTAAAGCTGTTTTCATATGATTTTTTACCATGCCAGTATCATATAATGCTTGCTGGGCTGCTTTCAAGAATAGACTGCAGACAATACACTTCATTTGAATGTTTCCTTTGTCTTTGTACATTAGCGTTTGAAGTGGACCTATCTTCCCTCTCTCCTGCCTTTCTTGTCACATTCCACTGTGTGTTGTCTAATAAAGTTGAAATATCAAAAGAGAAACAGCAACTAGCAAGACAGCAACTTCTAAGAATAGACTGCAGCTATGCATCTCCGTTTCCAATATACTGTGCTCTTTCTTATTGATCCAAAGCTCTCCGCTGAGGACCCTTCACCCACGGCCTGCTGGGTCTGAATACTTCATATCAAGTCTTAGAAAGTTCCTCAAAAGCTTCTCGAGTTGAGATGAGATAAGATAAGTTGTCTTGCACAGCAAAAAGACAATTTTCCTCGTGGGTACAATAAGGCTGATCTTATCTTGTTTGTTTCGCAACTCACTTAAAATGATTTCTTCTACACAAGCTAAGGTCCTCTGTCATTGATTGAAAAAAAAAGAAAAAGAGAGAGACAATTCACATTCCAGTGCATTCTCGACACTTCTCTAAGTTGAGTTTGGGACAATACATTCAGCATTTTGTACTAAGAGCAACACATATTGTGTCAAACTGTATTATAAATATTAAAATGCATGTGTTTCAGACTACTGCACATGCAGAAATGTGTTGAAAGACCAGAACTTACTGTTGAGCCTTCTGGAGGCCTGTGGACTGATTTCAATTAAACATTTCTGATCTCATCTCTAAAGTGCCCACTTGAAATCCCAAAGACATACTGCACCAGTCAACGCACTCAAGCAGCACAAGGCATAGTTAAATCAGATTAGTGTATTGGTAGATAGGATTAGATGAGATGACGGTGGACTGATTAAAAAAGATAATTGTAATCCATTATACTTACTTTAAAACCTGGTTGTAGATAACACAAATTACAACACATATTATACTATGTAAATTGTAATTAAAGCTACAATATGCAACTTTTTGGTTCATATCCAAACTCTTGTCACTCATCTTGATGGGCTGTCTGATGAGCTCTGTGGGATAATCTACCGCTGCTAGCTAGCTATGTAGAAGACATAGCAAACTGGCTAGAGCCCTACCTGTCTAACAGTATGCAAGCTAGCTCTGCTTTTCTCCTTTTGTCTATTTCAGATGGTGCTAGTGCAGAAAGCTGCCGATGTTTTTGAACAGGTCTTGTCTGCTGCACGTTAAGCTTCGCTGTACTTTCTTTTCCTTACTGCTTTCCTCCACTGTTGTTGTTGTATCATCATTGAAAAGCCAATTTCAGGCAAACGGGGGGACATAGGCATGGAGACCCAGGATCACACAGACTGATAATATAGAAATTGTCCTGTTTATTGTTATTTTAATGTGAAAAAAGTTGCATACTGCAGCTTTAATTATTAGTTGAACAGCACATTCTATAGATTACAGTGGCCGCAGTAGCGCAAATGTACCAAGTTTTCCAGTGGACTAAGTAATCTGCAATGGATTTGATTTTGAAAGTAACCTTCCCATGGATTATTTCTAAAAGCTAGTTAGCAAAGGGGAGTGAGTAATAATTGTATTAACAAAGTCATTGTTCTCTACTCCGCTTCAAATTGCTACTTTGCTATGGTCTAAATATAACAGGAGTGGAAGTCAGATATGTAATTTAGCCTAGTTCTGTCAGGAAATCTATTTTATCTTATTTATTTTTGTCTTAAAAAAATATGCAGACTTTTATTGTTTGTTTTTTAGTTAGGGTCAAGGGTGAGCCAATAACTGGCTTTGCTACAGTTGTGTTAGCAAACTGGCAACGCACTGCGAGAGTGAACCATGTTCACTCTTGCTAGTAGTGCAGACAGCAGCAGGGGTGAGATAATTTTATTTTGGTTGCAAAGTAAAGAAAATATTCTAAACTTGCTTTTGGACATTTATTCTCCATTTAGAAGGGTAAAAGAGTGCGTTCGAGACATTTTGCAACATTATTGGGCAAGTGTGATGGTTTTTTTTGCCATGCTATCCGTCAGCACAGTGAAGGGAGTTCACTGTGGGAGCGAGACAATTTTAAGTATTTAATTTTTAAAGTATTTGACAAAGTACAAGCTAGCTAGCTAGACTCACCATGTGAGATAGAGGAGAAAGATCAAGCTAGCTAGAGCTTCACCTGTCAAACCAAATGATTAGGGGAGAGCTAAGATAAAGGTTCAACGGTAGTCAGCTGCGCACCATGGGGCACAGTAAAGTAACATTCTTGCCTTGAATGAAGGAAGAGGAGGGATCTTTTTCCGGTGCATGAAAGAACCCCTCATGTTAGACTTCTTTATGCTGGTCCTGGAAGGGAAACCTGGAACCGTAAGTGAACAACAGGAAAAGAACATCAGAAATATTTGGATTTGTTGCAAGTAAGGAGAAGATAGAAGTAGGCCTATGTTGTTTTTGTTGGAGAACAGACTCTGGAGAAAAATTTTTTTGTTTAAGGACTCTAGTGCTGAGCTACTTGTGCTATTTTTTAAAGGGGACACTGACAAGAATATTTTACTTTTGTTTGATGGACATTAATTCAAAAATATTATCTTTGTTGTATTGGGAGGAAGATGGAGAAGCATAATTTACGTACACGTGAAAGGAGGAAGATGGAGAAGCATAATTTACGTACACGTGAAAGGACGTTTCAGTTATTTCGGACTGAAATTAATTGTATTGAGTGGTGGAAAAGCACTGACGCAGTGTTTCCAATTCAAATGTGGAAACATAGTGATACTTGTTGTACCAATCCATAAGGTTTGAACATTTTATTGTTTGTCTGCGTGTTGGAGTTTACTTGGGCGGCCTAAGGTCCAAGAGTAGTTAGGGTCTATTGATTAATTCTGTATTAAAAGTTTTGGGAAATTGACTGAAAGAAGTGTAGTGCTGTTATTATTGTGCAAGGGGAAATTGCATGATTGGTTGAGTCAATGGAATTGAGTTAAAGAAAATCCAACAGCAACAACTTTTGCTCTCATCCTTTTTCTATCTGTGTTAATAAATGTGATGTCAATTCATGGTTTGAGAAAGCTTTGGGGTCAACAATATCTACTTGGTCATTGATTAATAAACCAAGATAGAACCTACGGTCACATTAATAATCAGAAACCTTGGAAAACAAGACAAAAGTAAGAGTAGACATCAGAGCTTAGTGTGGACGACCTTCTTTCTTTCTCAGTATTTATTTTATTTCCCTTTTTTCTATGTCTCTCGCTCTGGTTTGATAGCCGGCTGTAAACTATAAAAATTCAAGTGTCCATAACACGGAGAGATTCAAGGTAATTGGCTGTGGTTTCATTAGCCCTACCTGCGGCTAGTGGTAGCTGTGGAGCTGTTTAATGACCGTAATCAGGCCTACTGGACAAGAAATAACAATTAAAAAAAACATGATGATGGGGGTGCATACAAAAGAAGAGAAAAAAGGGAAAGAAAGGGCAGCGAGAGAGAGAGAATTTTTCTAATATTGGTATGGTGAGGACAAAAGTATTGACAAACCATCAAAGTCCTTTATATGCATATTGTGCCTTTTATTTGGCCCATAAAATTAGAATGGTGAGATCTTTTGGGGGTTTATTTGGAATGTCATTGTTTTTATACACTTATGGCTTCAAGTAATACTAGAATAGAGTCTTGAATTGTGACAGTTGGGGATTCCACTCAAAGTCTATCCAGTCAATGAAATCGACTGCATAGACTTTACAACTATCTGCAATTGCAAGTATTGAATTTTCAGTCACTTTTTAACCAACCAGTCAGTCAGTCTAAACTAAGCACTAGATCTTGAATATTCACATTCTCTGAATTCATATTCACATCCACATTCTCTGAATATGAATGTGGTCAACCAGCCAGGCAGTCTTTTCTAAATATTGAATCAGTGATGTATTCTGCATTGGCACTTCACTTCATTAACTCCGCCAATGAAGTTGGAAGGAGGTTGTTTTCCCCCCGTCTGTCTGTTTGTCTGCTTGTTAGCGAGATATCTCAAAAAGTTACCAACGGATTTGGCTGAAATTTGGTGGACAGATAGTTCTTGGCCCAGGAATTGGTTGACTAGGTTTTGGTGGTGATGTGGAGCTGAGATTTTTTGTTTTTCGCCATAACTGCTGTGGTGTGTTCATGTGCTGTTGGGAAAATCCAACATCCGGGACTTCCAAGTCAGCTAGTACATAGTGTTGCAAACAACTTATCAACATTGGTGGCGGTTTGCGCTCTTCCAAGTGCCTTCAAGTTGAAAAATGGCTTTCTGGCATTGATAGCATTCCTTCTTAAAACCACTGGGTAATGCTGGCTGCAAGCAGGCTCATTAGCTTGTGGCTAGCAGGACTCATTAGTTTAAATAAGGAATAGTAGCGAATGATAAAGCACTGTTTCCTGGGTAGCTGGAAGACAATGTGGAAACCTTTTTTGCTGCCTGGTACCTGGTAAAGACACAAAATCACTGTAATAATGCTAAAATCTTAATAGTCATAGTTTAACATAAAGTTTAACAAATTCCGTCTTTTCTTATTCAGAATTGTGGAACATTACAGCCATTCCTTAAGTCCTATGACTGTAACTGTACATTCTGCTCGCCCTTTTCCCTCTTACTTTTCTTATATTTTCTATTTCCTTCTCATTGGCTTCCTCGTCGCTCTTGTCCTCTCTTTCTCTCCCTCACCTGCTCCCTCCTTCTCTTTCTCTGCAGCAAGCCCCTGCAATCTCGCTAATACCCGCTAATAAAACTCTGGAGAATATGCTCCTTCCCTCCTCCGCAACACTTTGGCTGCGGTACGACACTTTCTATGAAAATGAACAAGTCTGAGTAATTGTGCCGGCCATCACGCCACATTCATCAACATGCATATGGAGAGAGAGAGAGGGAGAGAGAGGGAGAAAGACCATCAGGCAGCGAGGGAGGGGTCAGTGATGGAGAGGAAAAGAAGAGAAGGGAGGAAAAGGTCAGAGAGAAAGAGTGGAGGGGCAGGACAGAGAAAGGAAGAGAAGACAGGAGAGGTCAACGAGAGACGGCAAGCAAATGAGCAAGCGATGACAAGAGTGCAAAGAGAGAAAGAAGGAAAAAGACAGAGTGTAGGAGGAGGAGGAGGAGGTGAAGGAGGAAGGTCAGTGATAAAGTGGCAGCCTGTCTGCCAGACTCCCCAAGGCTCTAAAACACTGACTCATAGACTGATGGGCTGGACGGATGGAGGGGAAGGCGAGGATGGAAAGAGGGAGAAAGGAATGGATGGTATGGATAGAGGAATGGAGGGATGACTTGCCAACCTTGAGAGTCCAGAAATAGGGGGATAGGGTGAAATTCCCACAATACCTGTGGCAGAACAGACATTTTACACAAAAGGTTTCTCAAAATAAGTAGGATTAAGTGGATTAATATACATATAGTATACTTGGTCACAGGTAAAACAGGTTCTGATATGAAGCTTTCCTCATATACAAAACAAATATATGTTGAAAAAAATTATACTTAAATGTTCAATTTCATTGACAAAATCAACTTAGTATGTCTCAATGATAGAAAACTCTGTTGAAGTCCAGCATTTAGTGCCATTCTCATGCTTCTACCATAAGCAAACCCAATTTCAAAGTAAGACTGATAGGTGGACAAATGTTTGTTACTGCCACATTGTGAATACACTTGAAATTTGAATGATTTGCTCAGCCGCACCTCTAATACACGCTTTCAAAAGCTACTTTACATGTCAATTATCATAATTGATTAGATTAATACTTTTTCCACATGGTTGATTTTCTTGCATGAAAGACTACACAATGTTGATCAGTGATTCCAAATACTGCACTGCAGTGTGGCAGAGGATCACTTCATTGTCATCCAAACATTCAAATCCCAATAAATAGCCTTGCACAGCACAGCAGCATGGCCTAAGTACAATCTGTAAAATCAGTGGCTTGGTTCATCAGATATGTGTCTCACACAATTGTTTGTGTTTGTGTTTCCACATTGGCAGCTAATCTCATTACGTTTGCGGAGGAGATTTGTCACGCTAGCCACTTTCACAGCAGGACTGACCATTCAGTACCATTCAGTGATTATTTTCCTGTTTATCTATCTTCAACCAACATTAAATAGCAAAATGTCCAAACAAGCTGCTTGCAAGGCAAAGACTAAAAGCTGTTTGCTACTGTCTAATAACCTCAATAGCTAAACAAGGTTAGTTTTGATGTGAGACTTTTCTTAATCTTACAATTTTGGGTAATATTCATAACAGCAGCTGTTGCTGATCGACTGATTGCATAATGCAAGGTGTCATTGTGAAATGCAAAAAGGTGGCAAGGTGAAATGAATGGAAGTGTATTGTGGTGCCATAAACTTGCAAAGTCAATTGGTTTTATATTAGTCATCCAAACACACCATCAGTTGTAAGCTTTATGTGACATGCCGCATTCACATGGACCAATCACAACCAGATGTTAGATTTTGACTAATGCTTGGGATGCTTCTTACTAATACTGAATGGGATGGAATTCAATTGAGCAGATTAAAAGATTCTTTTTTTTTGGCATTTGTGGCCACGTCTTTTAATCAATTTCAAAATGAATTGGCAGCCATTTTTCCTGGCCAGTACTCAACATAATTACAAAGTGTCATGATGACTGGACAAACTGTTAAGGAAATATGGCGTATTATAGAACGGATAGTTGTGGTTCTCAGTGCTGATTGGCTGAGCCATGTTGGAGGCGATTGTAAAATTTGAGATAAACAACCACCTGTGACATAGCGGTCAATTTAAATATTAATGACATCATATTTTAATATCTAAGCACACACTGGTGACCCCATAACAGTTCATTTCAATATTGATGCTAAACCAAAATTACCACTCATGGGCTGAAAAATGACATTTAACTATTAGCAATTAAAAATATTATGTAGATTTCATACAACTGTGTGTTACTACCATATTAGAAAAGCTTTGCTCAGCTTGGCGGTGTGCCTACCAATACAATTTAGCTGTTCTAAAATCATTGTAATGCATGGCCTCTCATGGCTTATTTTGTGATAGGCTGTGCCCTCACTTTAATTGTCAAATTAATAGTGGCCATATTATGCATTTGACTGGGCCAATTTTTAAACATTTGGTCAAAAACTGAAAGAGACAATTTTAGAAACTTTTTAACTAACTTTTTATCAAATCTCATCTACAATTACAGCTCTCATGTCCTCCTGTAATCACCTCGAGCATATCTGTTGTATACTTGTGTAAAATACCATAAAATGTCAATATTTATACCGATTTTAACAGCACATGGTTTGTTTTTCCTTGGCAGGTAAAGAAAAGGCTTGATTTTACTCACTTGGTGATAAAATATTAACTTTTTTTTACCATACTCATTATCCTAAATTACCCTAAAGTGTGAATATCCACTCCTACATCTTAAGATTACATGATGTGCTTCTGGCTGGCAAGTAACGGTAGTATGTAAGTTATAAACCCTTAATCATCTTAAAAATGCAAAATCAAAAAAACAAAAAATCTTGGATTTCAGCCCTTGGTGATCAAAGTATTTCTTTAAAATACCGTTCCAGTGTGAATATTCATATCCATACATTAAGAGAGCATGGTTGGCTTGTTAGGTTGGCTGAATGTTCAAAGTGTAGCGTGGTGATGACTTACATCGCCTGTGGACCTGCAGCCCCCGTCCTTGGCAGCGCACTGACAAACCCTTATGGTACCTTCAAGTGCTGTTGGATAAATCAGAATTTCAAATTATAAACACATGAATGGCCTAACAAAGTGGTTAATACAACTGGGAAAGTGGGAATATTCTATGAGACATAAGTTACCAAGATGTTGCAGCATTTGGTCTTCAGGGGAAAATTGCAAAAAAAAACAGTGACAACAAGTAATGGATAAAGTCCAGTCATTGTCTTTACCCGCTTATTCCTATTGAGGGTTATGGGAGGGCTGGAGCCTATCCCAGCATGCACTGGGTAAAAGGAAGGGACAGGTCACCAGTCCATCCCAGGATTAACACAGATCGACAATCACATTCATATCTATGGACAATTGCTGTATTGCTGTACGGTCCTGTTTTTACTCTGTTTAACTTTTTTGTCATGCACTTTTTTTTGGTTTGGACTGGGAAAGTGGGAATTTGTAATTTGTAAAAAAAAATGTACGTTTAGGGGCTCAGAGAGCATTGAAGCAATGTCAACAATTGATAGAAACAGTGACAACTTTTAGCTAATAAATTAAGTAAACCATCATGTACATTTTGTCTTTCTTCTGTTGCTGCAGCACAAAGTAGCTCTGTGCCACATGAATTCTCAAATAAAACAACAGCCACCCAAAAATGACTTTCATTACAAGGTCAGTTTTGTTATTGTTTCCGATCCAAAGCGCTTTAATTGGCGACAAGTCATATTTAGAACTTCCAAACTCTCAAGTAGGAGCTTACCAGGAGCTCCTTGAAGGCAGCATAAAAGCTCCTTTGCTCCGTTGCTCGTCTCTCTCTCCTCTCTCTGTGGAGTGAACGCTGTCTCTCAAACCAACACCTCTCTCTCGCTCTAAAGTTCTTCGTCTTCTCCCTCACCCCCCCCCCCCCCCCCCTTCTTCCTCTTCACCCTACAGCCCGGATTATGTAGCTTTATTGGGCCCCCTCGGCTCCTCCCGCCCACACTCACTGGTGCACCCAGCCAGGCTCTGGGGGCCTCAGCCGGGGATGTTTTCATCTCCTGCCCGGCTCAGTGCGCTGTCCCCTGGGCAGGGAGAAGTGCCAGGGGTCCCTGAGGCCAAACGCCCACAGATGGATGAGGGTGGCAGTGGTTAGATCCCTTCATTACTTTCTTGTCTTCATCTGTTTTGTCTGAGTGTTTCGCCTCTCTATCTTTCTCTCTTTTTTGTACGTCGGCACTATCTATCTATCTATCTATCTCTGTTTTCTTACTGCTTTGTCATTTTCCCCTACTTTTTTTCTAATGTCATATTTAATAAAAGCTCTTTCATCTCTCTACGTATATCACCCCCTGCTTTTGTTTTCTATTAGTCACTTCCCGTTTCCTCTCTAACCTTCCTCTCTTTAACATTTCCCTCAAAAAACCCTTAACACGTAGGTATTTTTTTCCAACAAAGCTTCTCATCAAATCACAGGTCTTTGGGTTTGGTCACAGCACTGTATGTGTGTGTGTGTGTGTGTGTGTGTGTGTGTGTGAGTATATTCTCATCATCAGCATCACCGGTGATTAGTGGTCAGCCACAGAGACACGGGTAATTAGCCGCGTTTTTGTTTCAGCACATCAACGAAGCCAACCGTGGTAGAGTCTTGAGTTCCATAACCCTAAATGAACCAGATGTGGAGGTAATACTGCTGAACCTACAAAAAAGTGCTGAGTATGGGAGAGTTTCAAAAGGTGCACCAAAGTTTTTACCTGTTAGGAAACATGGCAGCCGTCTTCAGCTCACCGTCTTTGTTGCAGCAGTTCACGCAGATGAGCTGAGAGGGACGCAACTTGGCGAGTTGGTACTGCTTTGTCAGTTCCGACCGCCGTTTTACCCAATTTCCCCATGGGGATTAATTAAGTTTCATCTTATCTTGACTCCAGAGGACGCTGCCCATCTGATTGCCGATGTTGGTGCAGGCAGCCATGTTGGCAGTAGAATGGGTGAGCTTCTTTATCACCTAGAGAGAATAACCATGGAATTCTATCCAGGTGGAGTGCATTTCTAAGAGATTTCTCAGCATCAAAGATTTGACGTCCCAGCTGGCAAGACTGTTATGTACTTGCTATCTCTTTAAATATTTAGAGGTTCAAAAGGTTCTTCTTTTAAAGATAAAATCACACGAGCATAAAGTAACATTCAAGGGTCATGAGTACTTGGATACTTGGAAGTCAGTTTTGTTAAAAGTCAGAATTCTAAGCTCACAAAATCTTGTATGTGTTGCTAAAAACCCTTTCTCAACTGCTTTGCTGAATCAAACATCTAAGTGATCCTGGCCCTGTACTCACCGCAACAGGACATTATACACATTAACATTTTTGGCATTTAGCTGACGCTCTTATCAGGAGCGACTTACAATGAGTGAGCAGGTTCAGTGTCTTGCTCAAGGACAGGCTATTGTGGGGGATCAGACCTGGCACTGTTCCATTATGGCACAGTCACTCTTACAATTAGGCCACGCTGCAGACCTATTTACCTCTGCCCATCAAGTTTGAAGGAGTTTATATTTTCACTCGTCTCTTTGTCTGTTAGCAAGATATCTGAAAAGGTTACCAATGGATTTGGCTGAAATCTGGTGGACAGATAGCCCTTGACAGAAGGATCAGTTGATTAGATTTTGGTGGTAATCTGGGAGTTCTGCCATTAGACAATTTTTGTTTTTATTTTGCTACAACTATTATGCTGCGTTCATCTGCTGGTGGGAAAGTCTGACATCTGGGACTTCCAAGTCGGCTGCTAAACAGCATTGCATTCACATGCTATTTCCTCAGAAAATCAAACACGGAAGACAAACGAAAAAAAAAAAATGCTACAGAGGCTGCAGCAGTGCAAGTTGGAGAATTGTTTAGCGTTGGCGGAGGTTTGCGCTCTACTGTGCCTTCAAGTTTCTAAATGGAACTCATGATAGATAAAAAAAACAACAATATAAGTCAGTGAATGTGTATGAGTCTATTACAGGTTTTCTTTTACCACTTACAGCTGCAGTTCCACCAGTAGTTCTAGGTGGAGCACATGATTCCCTGTGATTATTTCCAAACTTTCTATAGGTACTCACCATAGACCATGAAATACCACCCATCTGGATGATATTGTAGAGGCCAAACTTGGTTTGAAACCCTCCACACATAGGCAAGGGGCATGCCAACTGAATACCCCGCATACGATGGGGCACTCAAAGGACTAACCACCATACAGAGCAGGGGTCCGGTGAAGTGGGTGGCAGGTTCTAGATTGGCTCGAACTGCGGAAGGGGTCACCCAAACGTTCAGCTCACTGAAGAACTGACACCTCTCCCTGCTGCTCCCGGTACTCGACTGATCCGCCGCCGCTGCTCTACGAACTCTCAGGCAGCAGCTGTAGTGAAAGAAAGAGAAAAACTGAGAGAGAGAGAGAGAGAGAGAGAGAGGGAAATTACATTCCCTGAGTAGACATGACACCGTTGTGAAACTACATTTGACAACCTCACCTCGGCACTGTCAGCAGTTGGAGGCAGGAAGCACTGCCGGGGGAGAAAAAAATCCTCTTATCTGGACTGCACCCGGGTGCCAAGAGCAAGGCAGCGGCTGGGATTTGGACCAGGACCGCCGCCAGAGGAGGAGCTGCTGCGGTGGGGGCATGGACAAGACGATAGGGCTTACAGACAAAGCAGCCAGCGCAGGATGGGAGAGGATACACACACCGGCCTCCTAGGGCCTAAGGGGATTTGAAGACAGGAAGGTGGATGGGGTCCAACACTTTCGGCCTCCTCCAGCAGCTCTTGATCCGCCGGGCCCTCCTCTGTGGCTGACACTTGATCAATGCCCCTCCCTCCTTCTGCGGAGGTGCCGCAGTGGGAGGTTGAGGCAGCAGGAGTGTGACGGGAGCGATGCTGATGTTTGGCTTTGCTGAAGGTAGCGGCAGCAGAAGCGGTTCTCCTCTCACAGTCATGCCACCGGACCATGTACGTACTGACATTCAAGGGTCGAAGTACATTTACTCTCATTACTGTGATGGAGTATTCTTTTGAAGTCAGTCATTTCGCTTTTACTTAAAGGGGCATTAAGTAATCTATGACTTTAATCGACCTCTGTCAGCGGCCAGGGAATTGTAACAATTGCCTTGGAATGCCAGTGGGCGGGGAGTTCTGAGAGCCAGAAATCTCAGCACCTGGCCAAGTAATCAGTTGGTGTTTCATGCTTTACTTTATTTATGCACTTTATATTAAATGTGAATAATCTGTTTCAAGCTCTCTGCTTTTTTACATTGCATGGCAAAAAAAACCTTATGTAAGAATGTCATTTTTCCAAAGTAACACTGAGTACATTTTGAATTAGCTACTTTTTACTTTTATTACTGTAAGGACATTTTTACACTACTTTTTTATTTGAAACTCTACTACTTTCTATTACACCACATCTA
Source organism: Centroberyx affinis (assembly GCF_046629955.1). Taxonomy (NCBI): domain Eukaryota; kingdom Metazoa; phylum Chordata; class Actinopteri; order Beryciformes; family Berycidae; genus Centroberyx; species Centroberyx affinis. The sequence continues at coordinate 107,210 of NW_027283830.1, forward strand.
CTTGAGCAGGATATTTCTACTTTCTCTGACTCGCCCCTGACGTTCTAGCTCGTACTAGCAGAAATTAGATGAGATAAGATAAATTGAATTGTGCTTAATTTGAACTGGCATTACAACACATATCAAACTTTTTCTACTTGATAATAAATTCCTCTGCACATATACCTAGAACATATAGTTTTGCTTGGAGAGGCACTTCCCTTCCAACCATCCTGGATATGTTCTGAACAACCTTTTTCCAGAATTGATGTAACGTTGGACATTCCCACATACAGGGAAACAGAGTACCTTTTCCTCTAAACATTTAATGCAAGTATCCGGAATGCCTGGGGAAAATCGGTTCAACTTAACTGGCATGATATAAGTTCTCATTAGCCATTTTTATTATAACAGTTTCATTATTGTGTTAATGGACTGCCTGAGCTTTTAAGCATGCCATTTCCCAATCAGCCTCATGTATATCTCCTTGAATATCTAGTCTCCATGCCTCTAGCCTGTCAGTCAACTCCTTTTCATATGAGACTAGAGCTGCATAAAATAAAGATACTTGACCTCTCCCCATTAGGTTTAAGAGTGTTAGTTTTGGTGGTGGTTCAGACATTGTTTGTTTATATCTTCATATTGAGGTCCTCTATTTTCTGTACACCTTTGTGTACCCAAAGTCTGAAAACACCGTCCGCTACCTATATCAAACGTAATGCAGTTGGTATAGATTGAAACAGACTTGATGTTCATTGATATCCAGTCTTCGAAAGCCTTGGGGTCTTAGCTGTAGAAGAAATCCAGCAGCAAGTTAAAGCATCCTCTAGATAAATACAATCAACTTTTATAATCCTACGTGGTCATTTAAGTCATGCAAAAATGTATGTGTGCATTGATGTGCCCACACTTGTTGGAGATCAGTGTAGTTGACAACAAATACAATACTAACTTATGATTAGTAAAAGTTAGTCATTGATGGAACAAGTTGCAACACAGGAACAGAGAAGTAGGGACTCTAGGAGGCGAAAGATGACAAGAAAATTCATAAAGCTCTTCACATTTTTCTGCAAAGGGCACACCAGCCATGTCACATCCCCAGCAACGTTGTAACACAGTGGGGAAGAGCTGAAAGAGTGCAGCTTCTTAAGGGGGAAGTGCCTGGGGATTTGAAAAGGGGAACACACCTTGGCCTAGACCAAAGAGGCTTGGAGGAATCAGAATCGGGATCAAAGCTACTTATTTTCGAGGAACACCATCAGGACTAATGCAACGCCAAAGTTATTATCCTTGTAAGTTACAAACAAAAAACAAAACTGGATACTATCATTTTCTAAGTGCGAAAATTATACAAATTGTCTCACTGCTTTTGGGTTTTTACATGTTCTGATGGTCAAAGTTCATGACTAGGGTTTAGAATGTAAGTAAACACACAAATATGCACACAACAAATATGCAAGCACTTGCGTGCACACACAAAGACAGACACACACACACACACAAAGGTGCATGTACACACTCTGCAAGCACCTGAACACATTTACTCTCAAAAAGAGTTCTATACCAGAACCTGAACCAGAAAATGGTTCTTTAGGCTTGTACCACAGCAGAGCCATTTTTTGGTGAAACCTTTAGAAAAGTTCTCTATAGCAACATGCCCAAATGGTTCTAGACAGAAAAAGTGCATAAAAGAACAAGTTAAGAATGCATAAAATGCTAGTATTAAAATAACTTTTTAAAAACAACACCAGGTTCTTTATTCTGATTTGCTAGTTTTTACTTCAGCGGATTTTTTTGAGTCAGTGCAACTCCATGGAGACCACTACACTAACCAAAGGACCCTTGAAGAACCCTCCTTTATCTGAAAATAAGTCATGCATACACACACATCTACACTCTTATACAAGCCATACATACTCACATCATACACTGTCACCCATAGTTCATAGTTCATTAGGTTTTGGTCATTGTTAGACTAAAAATAACAAAAACTCAAAACACTGAGAAGGCACACCCTAGTAAGTTGCAGATCATCGGTCCATGAAATCGAATAAAAGTAACACTTTTGTTTTTTCCAACTTGAGTAACTGACAACTCATAGTTCCCAACAGTATATGGAAGTAATACATAACAACTGACATTCAACAGTTGGCTTTTGATTGAGTCATACATACTGTACTGTATGGTGACACATTTCTAGTTTGTTGACTCCCTTGCTTTCCCTCCCTTTCTCCATTGCTCTTGCTCCATTTCTCTCCCTCCTCTCATTCCCCTCCTCCCCCCCATTCCTCTTTCTCCCTGTCTAACCCCTCTCTCGCCCTCTTCCCATTTCTCTCCCCTCTCTCTCTGGATGGCTTGCGACAGCGTCAGCCCTCTCTCTGTCCCCGCTAAGCACATCAGGCGCTTCATGCCCTGACGTCGGCAACGCATTTATAGGCAACAATTATGTAAAGTAAGCTAAGCCCCAGCCAATTGTGCTCCTCTCCCCTCTTCCTTTATTTGCTGGGAGAGTTTCCGTGGAAATAACCCCCCCCCCCCCCCCACACACACACACACACACACACACATACACGCTCTCACACAGAACCACCATCTGAAAAATTGTTTACACAGTGGAAGAGAGCGCAGAGAGATGGGGAATGAGACGGCGGAAGAGATTTGGAAAGGGAGTTACAGAGGAAAGAATAAGGGAGACAGGTGGGAAGTGGGAGGTAAAGAAACAGAAACCAAACTAAAACTAAATGGAGAACTAAATTCTCCATTCCGCACGCCCGTGACCTTGGAAACTTCCACTCGGAGAAACAACGGGAACAGAAAGCCCTTATCGGCCCGAGACACGACTAGACTAGCCAGCCGTGGCCCGTATGACAGAATCATTACGAGGCCGTCTGTCAATGGTTTTCTGAGGGCAGGGGGTAAAAAAGAATTGAAAAATCCAAAAATCCTTCATTTGCCATTCTGCAGAGGAGGTAGAGGATAAGGGAAGGACAGAAGGAGAGGGTGGAAGAGAGAATGAGTGGGAGAGAGAAGGGCACATTGAAGCAAAGCATCCCCGTAGATAAAATTTACATTGATACAGAGCTCGGCGTGCATTTAATTCACTTCATTTCGTAGTTTTTTTTTGTGACTGAAAAAAGATTCTGACACCCAAGCCTCAAAGAAATTGAAAATGAAGGCTCTTTCATTACCAAACTCACCGAATTACTGTTTCTGTTATAAAATACTGAATTTATGGGACTGAAAACGAAATGGAGTGGCTGCTTGGTTCGCGGTTGAGGGGGTGCTTGATTTTGTTATGCTCCGGCATTCTCTCTCGGAAGGTTTTGAAGGACCTCTTGAGCAAAATCAATCTCCGGTTCAAATGTTGTGTTTGATAGTATCTCATAGTTAGACGTGCCATGGTGACAAAGTGACATATTCCAACTAAGTTCCCATAATGCTTTTGTTCTTGATAGTTCACTGCTATCCACTTCTGGTCTCAGTTTTTCTGTCCAATTTATTTCTCAAAATTAGAGAAGAGAAAGTGCACCAACAGTGCATCCTGTGTACTTTTATCTATTCTGATGGAAGATTTATTTTTTTCATTGAAACCACAGGAACCAGAATCAAATGCCCTCCATAAGTGACACATTTATTCCACGCTGTGCTCCAAACTACACACTAGAATCCCATTTAGATGTAATGAAAAGGCTTCTCAGCAGGAAACAAATTTGGAACATATGAGAAGAAAATACATTCAAACACATTCAACTCTTTACTACTCATAAAGATGAATAATGAATATGTTACGAAAGGTTTTTAGCAGTGAGACAGCATAGCCCAAGTGATTAAAGGCAGTGAATAGCCTATTACAAACTAGATCTCTCTGTTATTGGAATTTTAGACATTCACCTAAATTTACTGAATTTCAACCAAAAATCCCACATAAATGTATTTTTTAAACTAAATTTGTATCATAAGAAAATAGACAAAGAAAGATAACTGAAAAGGGTTGTTTTGGTGTGGATAATCATGTTCATGTTCTAAATAAAAGTGAATAGTAGTAGTAGTAATAGGTAGATTTGTTTTGAATTGTAGGCTGTCTTGTCTTTAGCATTTGCGTCTTCATTCCTACCCTCTACAAGTTGTAGCTTGAGAAGAGTCAGCTCAGTTAACCTGAACAAACTGTTGGTTTTTTGGCTTCTTAGCTAGCTAACTGGCTAGCAGGCTAATTTTGCAGTGCAACCGTTGTTAATGTTAACATGCAGCTGCTAACCATTACTAATGCTAGCTTCTACTAGATAGCCTACATTAGCTATTGTGCAAACCAGATGTGTTTACAACAAGACAGTGATAGCTACTAACAAGCTAACATTATTTAAACACAAAAATAATCAGCCGTATCAGTGGAGAAATGATCAGTTTCCAGTCAAAAGCAGCACAGATATTAACCATGAATATTCAGTTCTGTTGAGACAGTCATACGTACGCTGTTCACAGCTACTGTTGCCGAAGAGCTGAGGACTTCCAATATGGCCGCCAGAAGTTGTGCTTTGTCAACTTAAAGGAATAGTTCACCCAAAAATGAAAATTCTGTCATCATCTCCTCCCCCTCATGCCAGTTGAAACACAGGTGAAGTTTGTCCATATAACACACAGGGAGGCTGCCAGCACAACTCCATAGCAGCCTTCTCCAAAACAACTGAAGTCAGTGGGGACCAGTTCTTCAGAGTTCCAAAAAGACCTACAGTATATTTACACCATCATTTAGTGCAAATCTTAACTATAGCTGATTGATTTGCAACAAATCATGGTGTATAGATCTTTCTATTCACAGTGTGATTGTTTGGCTGTTTTTGTTTTGGAACTCTAAAGAACAGGTCCCCATTGACTTCAGTTGTAGAAGGCTGGAGAAGGCTGCTGGCAACCTCCCTGTGTGTTATATGGACTAACAAATTTCACCTGTGTTTCATTTGGCATGAGGGGGAGTAGATGATGACAGAATTTTCATTTTTGGGTGAACTATTCCTTTAAAGTCCTCTGTAGCCACTGCAAGTCCACACACACACACACAAACAGTCCTTCACCTCAATTGGAGAAAGAGAGGGAAGAACAGTGTGTAAGAAAAAAGAGATACACAAGACAAGAGAGAGAGAGATTTAAAAGCATTGTCAACATGACTTTGCTTTTATTGCCTCTTGGTTTTAATTACTAACCACCGCTCGTTAGGGAGGCAGAGCACGCTGTTCTGCTCAGGAACTAGTTTCCAGTTTTAAGTCACTGCTGACCTCACACACACACACAGAGCCACACAGAGCCACAGAGCCGCAGTTACATACATAACCATAAACACACATCACTAAATTTAGACACACGCACACACACACACACACACACAACCATGTGGGCACTACAGACACATAAACCTCTCACCTTGAAATGAGTGGCTAAGAAGTTGGTTCCCATTAGAACTACTTTGTGACTGAAAGGGCACGTGTGTGTGTGTGTGTGGATACTAATTTCTATCTCAGCAGGGAATCTTTGAAAGGACTTGGGTATCTCTCATTGGAGCCGAGTCTCTATACACAGCAGGGCACACACAGTTCAGCTCTCTCACTCTCTCTCTCTCTCTCTCTCTCTCTCTCTCTCTCTCTCTCTCTCTCACACACACACACACGTTCCCTTTCACACAATTCAGTGCTAATGGTACTACACACTACGTTGGCAGTCAGTCTCACACGTAGTGCAGCAGTCTCTGTCATTTACGCTCTGTCACACACCGAAAAAGTCACACACAGATACACTTAGAGAAAACTGAAAACACACACACACATACACTGACACACAGAGACACACACCTGCAGTGATACACACAGCATCTCAGCTTGCTCTTGGTCATTAGAAACCCTGGTAAGGTACAGAGGACACACACACACACACACACACACACACACAAACTGTACAGGTGCTAAACTTTCACAATTTTTGGAACATAACCAGGGATAGAGAGAGAGAGAAAGAAAGAGAACAGAGAATTCATGGTTTAAAAGCTAGTGATTTCTTTGAAGGAAAAGAATGTGTGCTATGGAGGATGGGACAGTCTATTATTATTTATATATATATATTATTTATAAGTAATAATCTGTGACATTTTCATATAAATAAATGTCTGTTTCGCTATTTTCTATCACTGATTGCCGGAACACAGTAGTGATTCAACCTATATCCAGTTCATGAAAGCTTTTATTGATTGTTGTCTGTTCTAAACACCTGGAGTCTGGTAGATCTTTCCTGGGAAAAATCCTCTGCCGCACAGGAAGTGATGCGTTTTATGTTTCCGGTTTGTTTGGAATAAACAGAAGAAGAAGAACTGGGTAGTTAGCATGAGCAGTGATAGCCACCATGGCTGAACAGACAAAGAAAAGAGAAACTCAAACTGCATCAGCAGAAAATCCAAGCTCCGCCCACGCTGTTTGATTGACAGGTGATCTCTGGCAAGACCACAGCAATGGTGACACAACACCTGGATATGCCTAAAAGGGAAAGCAACAGACGGAGAGAGAAATGGAAAGGGCGGAAAAAGAGAAACAGACAATGAGACAGAGAATGAGAGACAGAGGGAAAAATGCATTTGCACAAAACAGAAGTCAACTGTGGTACAAGCTCCAAAACAGAAAGGGCAAACACAGTTATTGAATACAAAAAAAAATCATTTCCACCCAAAGGTCACATGTAGCAGCAGATTACAAAAGAAAATCAACTTTCTTCTGCAGCTTTCAAAAGACACTGTTGCATTCCCTCCTTCCATTGCTCTTCATTCCTTCATCCCTCCTTCAATATTTTGTTTCTCCCTCCTTTAGGTAATAACATGTCAGAAAAAACGCCTGGAATTAATTTTGGAGGTATAATGTCTTAAAAAGAGTAAAACCCATTAGCTTAGTGTTGAAGCTAAGCTAGCGATGGAAACATGGGTAGCACTTTACACTATGGTAGGCCTACACAAATTACAGGGTAACAACTGTGTAATATTGAGGTATCAAGCCTGAATTTACTTGGCAGTACAATTCTCATGGTGTTTTCTAGTACTTCCATAATAGGTATGGAAGGTAGGTAACAATACTGTATCAACCTCATTCGTCTTCGGAAGTGAAATACGGTAGTTCCACTTAAGCGAGAAGGAAAGGACCGTTAAGCAGATGTTTCCAAAGTATTAAATAGGAATTATTCAGTAATGATTGCACAACTTGCTACAATAATCAAGTACTGTTACCATGCTAATTACTTATCACCAGAAATTACTGCCATTATAATAACATTAATAACCCATAGCCTATCTAATAAATGCCCACATGAACCAAGTGAATAAATAAAATGCGACTAATTATCCAAAATTTAATTTGCCAAAATGTCGGTGTGTTCTTGTATTTTTTTTATAATTTAATTCTGGAGATCTCATTATTCTAGACACCTTTAGCATGTGGTGTGTGCAGTCAGTGATGAATACAGTCAGACTCCTGCTAAAGCAAAGGAAACCCTCGTACCCCAACACACCATATGTTTGTGTTTCCTATGACTCAATTCCCTGCACCAATCATATTGTTTTGGCTGCATTTCACTGTAATATAGGGATGAAATAACATTAAGGGCGGGAAACAGAATGAGCGAAAATGGTGTTTACATGGCAGAAGGCAAGCTGAGCGACTTGTGAAACAAAAGGGTCATAAAAATAAGACGTTTAGTACTTTCTTAACCCAACATAACTCGAAATATAGGTATGTCTGTTTAAATCCAGTAAGCATGTAGAAATACGTCTACGTAAAACTTATGTTTATCTGCTAAATACTGTCAGTCCTTGCTAAATATAACATGAAATTCCAAGAGTAAAGGTCTGGAGTCAGTTTGCTTTTTTTGGCAGTAAAATATTTTCATTCATTGCAAAGATTCGGTCCCTTATGTCTGTGCATTTTTATGTTAATAGCAATGAAATAATGTTAAAGAGGCAATACATTTAGAATAGCAGGAAAATAATGAGTGTTTGATATATCATAAGTAAAAACCCAGAGGCAAGAGGCACTAACTTTTTGCTCAATTGAGTTTTAGGGTTATTTGAATCAGTATTTCAATGATGGAAAAGAGAACTTTAGTGTTATTATTATTATTTTTATGGGATATGTGATGCGATTGCATGGCTCATTGGCAAGTGCTGAATGTTTCACATTATACCTAGCTATTAGCTTAAATCAAGCTAAATCCGCTCCGCCCGGATTTCTGGCTTTCTCATATTCTCTCATTTCACCTTAAGGCTCCTTGCTATTCTCTCTGTCAATCAGTCCGAGTCCGTCTCTCTCACTCTATCTCCGTTTCTCCGTCAGAGTCCCTGAGCAGGGATCTATATGACAACTTAAACTAGTTGAGGCGGTGAATATGGACTAGATTCCAGTCAGAGAATCAGGCCCTGGAGGACGGATTTCTTCAGAAACTGCAGGTTTATTTCCATTCAGTGAGCAGAAAGAAGCTGGATATAGAAGGAAGGCAGTGAAGGAAGTGGATAGTGGATATTTGGAGATATTTTGACATACCCTGTTTGGACTCATTGTTAGCAGCAAGAGGCCTAGCTCGCTGTTTCAACAGACCGCTGACTTGGGAACGAATATTCTCTGTGGGTCCAAGTACTAAGGTATTTAAGAGACAAATTATATATAGGTCCAAAATCATCAAACTTATCCTTTAAAGTGGTTTTCTCAACACAGTAATCAACCAACAACACTGACTGCTTCTTGGCTCACAGTCTGTATTGTACAAGAACTATACAAAAGCCATACTGGGATGATTGACTTGGCTTTAATCGGGCTACACTGCTCATACAACGTACTAAAATGGGCTTTTGGCCCGGGGGGTTCTGTTTTTAAAAGTTCGCTGTACCCTCGCACTCTTCCTCTTGACTTTCACTCTCTTGTCTTCTCCCCTCCCTCTCTCCGCCTTCCCTCTGAAGAACTAGAGCGTCTCTAATTGACATGCCGTATGCATGGTCAACCCTATGGCACCGGTGAAACGCCCCACTGTCATAGTTTCCACCCAACGAAGCCGCCGAGCCAGGCGGCAGCCCGGGCATTACACGGGTCAGTGATGGAGAGCAAGGGCAACACTTACACCACTGTCAAAGATGCTTTGATTTTGGAGGGAACAAGCAGGCAGGCAAGCATGAAAGCTTGCATAGATACAAACAGACACACACACACTCACTTAGCCAACAACAGATGGTAGTCTTATTACATTGTGGCAGGCAGGGAGCTCGTTGGAAGTGTTGAGTTGTATCAAGCAGTGTGTCCAGTGCCGTGACGTCTTTTTCCTTGGATTTTCTGTTGATACAGTTAGAGTTTCTCTTCTCTGTGTCTGTTCAGCCATGGTGGCTATCACTGCTCATGCTAACTACCCAGATCTTCTTCTTCTGTTTACTCCAAACAAACTGGAAATGCGAAACGTGTCGTTTCCTGTGTGCCAGAGGATTTTTCCCCAGGAAAGATTTACCAGACACCGGCTGTTTAGAGCAGACAATGTAACAGCTTTCATGAACTGGATATAGGTTGAGTCACTGTTGTGTTATAGCAATCAGCGACAGAGAGTAGCAAAACAGACATTTATTTATTTATATTGAAATGTCACAAAATATCTTTAAAGGTCCCATATGGTGTAAAACAGGATTCCCCTTGCCTCTTTGATGATAAAGGAGTTGGATGGTCTATCTAAACATGGTGAAAGTATCAAAACGCGCGGTCGCCAACTAAATCCACACAATCCATATTAGAAAAGCGAGCCTCTAAACGAGCCGTTTGGACTTCCGTAACTTTGTGGCGTCACAAAGGTTCGCTCATTATCATTTTTGTAAGAAATAATAGACTAACAAAGTGTTTTTTTCAAAGAGGTTGAGCGGTTGTCATTGTTTATTACCGGAGAGTTTTCCCTACCTGTAGCTGCCTGGCTGCGGCGTCTCACGTTTCACTCTCGAAACGGTTAGCCAATCGGAACAGAGGGCTCGTTAATATTAATGAGCCTTAAAGACACAGCGACAGAAACGGCCTGTTCTTGGTAAGGCTCAGAGAGATGGTGGAGAATGAACGTGTCAAAATGGATTGAGAGTGTTTTTGGTACATGACACCACACACACAGCTTTGAATGGACCTCAAGACACAAAACACTGGAAAGTGGAGAATATGGGACCTTTAAAGAATAGTAGTAATAGTTGAATAGAAAAGCATAGATATGAATAAGCTGTGTGAGGTAGTGACTTTCCAAAAACAAAGGCTGCTGCTTGACTAAACTGAACAAAAACACAATGGCACTTTTATAACTTCATAGTGATTTTTACCATACACGCCCATGTGAAATAAAGGCTTTTAAATGTTGTACTCACAACACAGTGCCTCAGAACTTTTTTGGAATCGCGACCCGCTCATACAATAAGTTAACAAATATCTTTTTTTTTAGTACTCAGAACCCATGAGCACCTGTCATCTGATTGTTTGCCACAGGCACATGTACCAAGCAACATCCACAACTTTATTTTATCTATAAAGGCCGCTGTGTTTGCCGCGAGGAAGTTACAGAAAAGTTTGTGTTAAGTTTGCGATAATAAACTACTCAAACAGAAGCTGCAGACACTCTGTTCCCTCGAAGAAATCATCTTTCTAAACTGTGAATTCCTTGTCTCTCGCTCTCTCTCTTTTTCTTTATCTTTCTTGCTATCCCTCATTCTTTTGCCCAGATTGTTAGCACTTGTGCAGCTTGTGTGTGTGTGTCTGTACCTTGTCAGGGTTTCTAATGACCAAGAGCAGGCTGGGACACTGTGTTGTTACTGAAGGTGTGTGTGTGTCTCTCTCTGTGTGTTTTCAGTTTTCTCAAAGTGTATCTGTGTGTGACTTTTTCGGTGTGTGACAGAGCGTAAATGACAGAGACTGCTGCACTACGTGTGAGACTGACTGCCAACGTAGTGTGTAGTACCATTAGCACTGAATTGTGTGAAAGGGAACGTGTGTGTGTGTGTGTGTGAGAGAGAGAGAGAGAGAGAGAGAGAGAGAGAGAGAGAGAGAGAGAGAGAGAGAGAGAGAGAGAGAGAGAGAGAGAGAGAGAGAGAGAGAGAGAGAGAGAGAGAGAGAGAGAGAGAGAGAGAGAGAGAGAGAGAGAGAGAGAGAGAGACAAAGTGTGTGTCCTGCTCAACAGAGACTGGGGAATGGACACTAAAGTCCTTTTAAAAGATTCCCAGCTGAGATGAAATGATCAACCTCTCTCTCTCTCTCACACACACACACACACACATCTGTCTATATACTGTAGACACGTGCTCTTTCAGTTACATAAAGGGAGATGAGAGGTTTGTGTGTGTGTGTGTGCTTTGGATAATGTGTCTGGGAGTGGCAGATCATGACTTTAGATTTTAGTTACATTTTTACATGACATCCCTCTAATAAATCAACATGAACTCACTGTAGAATAAAACTGTTTCATTTCAGAAATGCATTGCCGTACCCCCAGGAGATTCCCTAGTGTTTCCCCCTCCCTGTATTCCCAGTGCTCCCCTGTCTGTCTCTCTCTCTCTCTGTCTATGTTTTGTGTGTGTGTGTATTGGCGTGGGGCGTGGTCTCCCTTCCTCGTTCGGCTCATCACCTCTCCCAGTCTGCTCACCTGCCTCTCATCAGCCCATCAGCCTGCAGTATATCTACCCCCGGCTCTTCAACCAGAATGGCCTGGAAGTGTATCTACCGCTGAGGTTGAAACAACAATCTAGTTTGTCCTACGATGGCATGATGAGGATTTCCAAATATGCTTTCATCAGATCTGATCCAACAACATTACTATTTTGTTTACAGTGAAGAAAGTAATAAACGTTAAATAAAAAGTCCCAAACTCACAATGGTACGTAACATGTTGGTTGCAGTTGTTGTTGGTGTCGTCAAGGTAACGTGATATGTCGCAAAGTGCCGTCCCATTCCTATTTGTACCATTTCGAGCCCTTGCAGCCTCTCGCACTCAATCACTTACCAGCTGACCTCACTTAAGTCCGTGAGGGTTCAGGGCTTAGGGTTTAGGGGGGACATTGGGATTGGGCGGATTCCCATTCCCTGCCATCAGCCCCTCATCCAGATCCTCCTTTGCAATAAAACCTTTTTCCTTCCCAACACCACTCTGTCCGTGTCCTGTGTTTAGGTCCCTGGTGTTCGTAACAAATCAACTGGAATCAACTTTCATATTCAGAAATCTTTTTTTGTGTGTGTGTGTTACAAGGTATTTCAGGTCAATCAATTCAGGACGTAGATTTCTTTTCAGAATTACCAAAACCTTGGATTTAGAAAGGTTCTTTTAAATCTATGTGCTTTCATTTGTGCGAAATGTAGTTTCTTGTAACATGTTTAAATGAGTCAATTGAAAGACACTTGAAAGTGAATTGACCCTGGGTGAGTCGGAAATAAAAAGGTTTTTATCTTACATCAAAATGGAGTATTCTGCAGTCCCACGCTGCAATAAGAAGACAGTAGAATGATCGGACATCAAATGGATTTGACATTTTTTTCATTTTTACTCTCTTTACCCCTTTCATTTCAGTGCAGCACTGACACTGACAGATAGTGACATGTTGGATTTTTCTCTTTCTCACCGTCTCTGCCTTTCTCTGTTCATCTCTGTTGAACGTGTATTGCTGCATGCACACATTTTTATGTGTTTATGTGGCCGTATGTGAAGGTTTCTCAGTATTGACTGTACCTGCCTACCTGCATGCTTAAGTATGTGTGTGTCACTGTAATTTGTCCTGGCATGCACGCGTCTGTGTGTTAAGGAATGTGTGTGTGTCGTGTTTTCAAGTGGCGAAGAAGACGAAGAGCACAGCATGCGATGCTCCACCAGATCCTGACAACCTCGCACTATGACCAGCACTGTGTGTGTGTGTGTGTGTGTGTGAGAGAGAGAGACAGACAGAGTGTGTAAAGTCCATTGCTCCGAAGAAGACAGCCTCACACTATGGCAACAGTGAGGGGACAAAGTAGCACCCTCTACACGACATGGTGTAAAATCCACTAAGTGTTATTCTGCTGTCCTGTTCCCCGGAGCGCTTGTTCTTCTGTGTTACAGTGTTATTTCCACAGGAACAATCTGAAAAATAAAGTTTGTTTTATGGAACTCAATGTGTAAGTTGAGAAATGAAACCCGCTGGTGAATCTTGCCCCCGGAGATGCCTCTGTATCGTTGCTTTAAAGCTGCACTAGGCAAGATTTTTTATGTTAAAATACACACTGTCTTATAAGCCTAAATCACAAAGGGGGGCTGCAACAGAGAAGTGTCCCATCCCCACTAACTGAGAAGCTGTAGATTCACTCTGTTTGCCCAAATTAATTTCTGTTGTCAGGTATGGTCACTAGCGGGAAATCTTCTCGGTACCCATGAATTGATAAATCAAAACTTTAGGGCGAGATACAAAACTTTGATGGCTGAACCTCTTCACCACCTTCACTCCTACGAGCCAGTAAGAAGAAGACATTGAGTTTGCTGGTGTCACGTTAAATTTTCTGGGTAATGAAGTACTTCAAACCTTCAAAAATTTAAACAATTACCTCTTGCAGCCACTTGGGGCCGCCAACGTGCAAAGTTGTCTAGTACAGCTTTAACGACTGGATCATCTCAGTGAAAGCTAATGTGAAATGGGTGTATTTGGACCTCACATCTCCAGGAATTCTTGGAGAAGGAAGGAATCTTGGCAGTCTGTCCTCAAACGCAACCCCAGTGGCCAGTGACTTAGGAGTTCCTGCAATTGCACTTTAGTCCTCCATGATTTCATCTAACCTTGTTCAAACTACTGCAACTCCGTCTATTCCTGCTTCAGTCAAAAGTCACTGTCACATCTCCATCTCATTCAAAATGCAGCAGCTGGGATATTAACTCCAATCCAACAGACCATATATCCCCAATTTTAGCATCTTTTCACTGGTTACCAGTTACATTCAAAGTTGATGTTAAGATATTATTGATCAGATTTAAAGCACAGCTAGGTCTGGCCCACTACACTGCAGACCTCTTAGTTCCTTATGAGCTGGAGCCCTTCTGACTGTCCCTTTGTCTAGACCAGAGACTGAAGGCGATCAAAGGTCCTTCTGTCTGTCCCTCAGTCTACACTCGAAACTAATGGTGTGTTTTCACAGGGGCATCGGTGGACACGAGGGATCGCGCTACTTCCCAATATTGGACGCTTGATGGGCGTGCCATAAGTTTCTCCTCCGTGACTACAGACCTCAACATTATGAAAATGTGGAGCGGCCAACATGACACACTGTATTGAAAAGCATAGAAAATGAATGGGAAGCGTGGAAATGATGGAACCTGTGAAAACACACCATAAAGTTGTTTGTTGAAGGTCCTTCTGATTGATTGTCCCTTAGTCTAGACCAAGACTAAAGGTGATTGAAGGTCCTTCTGATTAGCCTAGACCCGAGACTAAAGATGATTGAAGGTCCTTCTGATTGATTGTCCCTCAGTCTAGACCCGAGACTAAAGGTGACTGAAGGACCTTCTGATTGATTGTCCCTCAGTCTAGACTCAAGACTAAATGATTTTTTGCCATCAGGGCTCCAATACAGTGGAACGCTCTGCCTGAGGCACTATCATCCTCTAAATCAATGCACTTTTCTGGTCTTTCTATTATGCAGTTTTTGATTTGGTCTCACTTTTAATCCTGTGACTTTGATTCTATTTTTTTTGGCATTTGAATGTGTTTCCATGTTGTTTTCTCCTTTTTGCAAATCCTAATCCAAATCCACTCAAAAAGAAATTATACGAAAATCATTGAAATAAAAATCATTGAAAATCATTGAAATAAAAGAGCCTTAAAAAATAAGGAAAAAAAAGACACTATTTCCAGGAAATAGTGTGTGCCAGTGTACAGTATGTGTGTGTGTGTGTGTGTGTGTGTGTGTGAGAGAGAAAGAGAGAGGGAGAAAGAGAGCAAATAGAGCATGTTGGCATATATCCATGAGTAAATCCAAGATAAATGTGTGTGTGTGTGTGTGTGTGTGTGTGGGGCGGGGCGGGGGGGGGGGGGGGGGCATCTACAAAGGCTAAAAGCACAATCTAAATGGTGTCACTGAAAAACCCTCCAAACGGGTGACCTCAACTGGCTTCCTGAAATGAAACGGACAATCTTCAAATGCTGAGGTTAATACACCGAGGGACTTCACACACACACACACACACACACACACACACACACACACACACATACAGTATACTCTGCTTTGCTTTTCCAAAGAGGCTTTTCTCATTTTAATCAAAGCATCTCTCCCAAGATGATTGAGCCTGAACTTACATCTGGTGTTCACTTCCGACTGATGCACATATCCACACATACACACACACACAAATTTAATATCTTTTGTTCATTTCCCCTCCCACACAGATTGCAGATGCACACATGATATGCAGCTTTTAAATCTGATGATCATTTCTGCTTTGTAATGCTCACACACACACACACACACACACACACACACACACATTCACACACAGGCGCAATGATGATGGGCCCCAAAACAAAACATTTTAAATAATTCATTTCAACCCACTAAATCAAATTATACCCACTATATCAGATTAAAATGTTTTTTCACTCTCAGTTTTGTAACCCAGGAAATACTACATCAGACTATATGTTTTGGCAAATGTTAGAAGTTTAATATGGATTATGGACATTTCAGCATAGCAGCAATCATTGCATTTACATCATCCAGAGCGATTTACACCGAGCGCAAATGTAGAACAAGCTTCAATTCCTAGATCACCAAAATCACCATCGACCCCAACCATGGATGCAACTGTTCTCCAAGCATCATTTTTGAGATCGTTTTTCCTGTAGTCTTTCAAATAAAAAGTTGAACTGATACGCTTTGGTTGGCTAGAATCAACTTTTTCACTATTTTGCATTCGTTCATGAAACAAAATCACACTGGTAGGGAAACAAGGAAAAACAGTAAAGCTGCAATAAGCAGAATTTTCCGACCACTAGAGGGCGACAGAAACCGCAACTCATTTGTAAATATAACACAGCAAAGCCACTGCACTACGGAGGCCTACGAAGGACAAATTTACTAGTTTAACAAGTTTACTCGTTCGCTTCATCGATTCCGCCATTACGAGAATTTTTTTCAGGAATGGGAGGGGGAGAGTGCCGCTTTCAAACAGCGAGGGAGGAGACAAGCTAGTTTTTAAAAAAATGAAAAGCTACTGAATGATCCAGGAGGAGCTTCGTTCAGGAGTGGAATTTGACAACAAGCTTTAGAAAAGAAGTGAAAACAGCAACACAGCTGGCTGCTGTGTGGATATTGGTTTATATCATTATGACTCAATGAAACCTCCACATAGCACACGTTAATTTCAGGGTTGGTTATAAGATCTGATATCGCTTATTGCAGGTTTAACAAGGAAGCAGGGAAACCATTGGCTGTTGAAGACCAATGACAATGAAAAGTTCAGTTTTGATGGCTCATGTTAGTACAGTAGCACCAGTGACAAACTCACTATATGATACTAATACTGAGGCTTTTTGTACTTTGCTGCTGATATGTGTGATTTTTTTTCAGTTTAAGTTTTTTTTTTTCAAGTCAGTTATTGGCCTTGAAAGTGCGTGCACCACTGTGTGAAAAGCAAACAAAGACCAGCGACTGTCATCACAGCCAGAGGCCTTTTCACTGCTCTGTTAGTGATTTTATAACTGTCACCTTTAGAAACCAAAACTTTGTTTTCCCCGTGAATGCAATCATAACAGAAAAAAAAATTGCATTTCTCTCTTCCATCTGTCCTGTGCAACCAAAAGATTATGACTAATAGGGTGTTGATGATTTCAAAGTTTGCCAAAGGAACGCCAGGCATGTCTGAAGTGATGACAGGTGTCTTCATAATGTGGCATATTGAGTTTTCCTGTGTGTGTGTGTCTGTGTGTGTGTTTAGACTGATTTACCTGTTTACCGATATATGGGGCTGATATTGTTCATTTATTAAAAATCAGATCTTGTCTGATATGATGTATATGATGCACTTATGCATATTTATTGTAGAATTGATCAACACTACACTGGTTGTCTATGGGAAGACTTTAACCTGATCTGATTCTGATGAGACATTTTAATGAGATTCCACACAAGTATGCATGAAAATTGATATTATTGGTATTAGTATTTGTAGTAGTAGTTGTAATCATTCTCTGGGTTTCAATGGAGAGTTTTAGTGTCACATTTAATGTCGCTGTTTCAGAGGCTTTTCTAAACAATCTAGGGGAAACAGTGAATGCTTATATTTTTTTGGATTTTTTTTGGCTTGAAAATTCAAATATAATATCAACACAAAATATTGGTTATTGGCAGTTTGATCCAAAAATATCAGTATCAGCATGTGTGTAGTCTTTTGCTGAAACTTAGGCAAGGGCAATACCTATTTACAGGAACTCTCCATCCACTGAAAATCACCTTTTCCTAATTATAATCTGAAAAGTAAGTGGCAATGTAAATTAGATTTTGGTTATTAAACGGCCGCTGATTGCCATGTTTTTGTTTTGATACTTGGTACTCCACCCACATTAATTCATTATGATTATCACGGTGACGGCAATTTCTCTCAGCTGAATGGAAATATTTACTTTGCTTCAGTGAAAAAAACATTAGGCGTCTGTGAGGTGAATGCTGGGGCTTTATTTCAATATTTACCAACATTTAATGCGTTGTTTTTGTGATTTTTAAAGCAAAACACCTGGAAAACATGTAATGTTCATTAGTGTGAGGAAAATATTTTTTCCTAATGCAGATGAGGTTTGTGTGTGTGTGTCTAGTCAACACCATATCAGTCTACAGCATGTATTCACATCAGAACCCGAAGAAAATCTGTCTCATTATATTCCTATATTTATATAATTCTTCAGTTTCAAATCATATGAGCACCCTAACATGGACAGTGATTTCACAAATTTTCTCTGCTTTTCTTCTATTTCTTTTCTCTATTCATGACAGGAGGTCTTTGGCTTCACAGACATACATACACTTAGGAACTTCCTCTGCCATGGGTTAGAATACATGAGATAAAGACAATGAATAAGTGGGCCTGTAGTAGTAAACGGTTGGGATGAAAAGTGCTAAAATATTAACAATTAATACATATCTTAAACAGACATCGTAAAGACAGCAGCAGTCACTAATATCCAATAAAAGATCATTTGTTTAGTAAGATGACAGAGGATGGGACTCTCTTGACACCGTGTTAATAGATTCTTGATATGATTAGTGAAGGAACTCTCTAATTCATCGTTACACTTAATCATCTGCATACTTCAAAACACAAAAGTTGCTGTCATAGAGCTGCGTTTCATTTATATACATAGAAAAAAGCGCAGGAGATAAAGCGCAACCTTGGGGCATCCCGGTATTCAAAATGATTTCATCAGACAGGGAGCCTTGTACAGAGACTCTTTGAGGGCGGTCAGATAAGAAGTCTTTGATCCACAGTGCAAGGTGTCCATTGGTATCACGTTTAAAAAGTCGCTTTAATAAAATGTCAGTCCTGATCCTATTGAAAGCTGAACTAAAATCAATAAATACAATTCTGGCATAAGCCTCAGGATGGATGTGTTTGGTGTGCTACCATGTGCAGTAGTGTTAATGTAGCGTCCTCAGTACCTCTCCGTGCTTTATAGGCAAATTGGAGGTTGTCTAGCTGACCATGGGGAGATGTTAGGCACCCCAGTATAACCCTTTCCATGTACTTGCATAAGATACTGGTAAGAGCAATGGGTCTGAAGTCATTAAGTGAGGAGGAACGACTCTTTTTAGGCACTGGAATGATTGTAGATCATTCCACAGCGTGAATGCTGACAATAAGGCTTGTGAAAGTTTCAGCAACAAGATGTCATGTGTCTTCTGCTATGGCGTTAAAGTGACATTAGTATGTTAGCATTAGCATGTTAACATTAGCATTTTAGAACGAGCGTGTTAGCATTAGCATGAGAGCACTGCAAAAAAATCTCCATCTTAACAGTCTAATATTGAGTCCAAAAATCCCAATTTTCTTAAAATAAGTGAAAAAAAATCCGCGACCGGGGCTAGATAATTTCACTTGCTTCTGATGCAAATCAACTTGTTTTAAGAATTTTCTAGAATCAAATGTAATTTTTTTTTTATAACAGTCTGCGATATTTTAAGATATGGTTGGCTCATTTGTAGAAAATTCCTGAAACAAGTGCAGTGTTTCCCACAGAATTTTGGCAGACTGTATATCCACAACATATTTTTATGTTGTGGAGTTATAACAAGCTGCTTCCTCTCACTGGCCCCCTTCATTTGGTCCTCCCAATAGAAGAGCTCCAAGATGACCTCCTGTCATAAATAGATAAAGGGAATGGGGGTGTGTTTAGCAGCACCTGCCAAAGCAGTGGGGAGGGACAGCCCCTTGAGAGGAGACTGAGTTTTATGAAGGCAAAGACTGCAAAAACAATAGTAAAACTACTAATAACAACGGCAACATTTTCTTTCTCAGCGACGCGAAACTGTGGTGGCAGAAATTAAACATGGTGGTGGTGCACCACGGTTTAATACATTAATGGGAAACCCTGAAGTGAAACTGCAGTGTAATTATGTTAGTATCAATTAAATCTAACAAAGTACAGCTTGACAAGGGCAGCTGAGAATGTCCTACAATGGCCACCGTACAGGAGCAAGTTTTCAGTTCAACTCAAGGGCAGGTCTAGAGGGATGGACACTGGCTGTGATGGGGATCAAACCAGTGACCCACCAGTCACAAGATGTCAATGTATCCATCAGTCCACCCTGCCTCCCTTCATGAATCATTTGAGGCAAATACTGACTAGATTATATCATATCCCGACTGAACCAAAAGCAAAACATTTAAAACCAGCTGGTAGAGGCTGGTTGCCTTGGAGCTTTTACAGACTGTGTGTTAGTGCGTGCGTCTGTGTGTTTCTCTGATGTTTCTTACTATCTAGTGTTTGAGAGAGAGAGAGAGAGAGAGAGAGAGAGAGAGAGAGAGAGAGAGAGAGAGAGAGAGAACTATGCTGTTTAGTTAGATATGGTAAATCACCATTAAATCCTAACTGAAATGAAATTAGAGAGAATTTAAATTAGATTTTCAGTTATATTTTACATTAATTTATCCTTTTTCCCTCTTAAAATACCCTATCATCATATAACTTACATCAGTTGGATACAACTTACTATAATGTACTCACAATGAATTTTACCCCATAAGGACGGACTTATATCAGCATGAGTACAACATAACACTCTTGCAATATATATAGAGAGAGAGAGAGAGAGGATTGACCATGAAGCAGACAAGGCAATTCTTACAATCGAGGGGCCACATGATTGCATTACACGTAAATTGCATGTACCCCCCCCCCCCCCCCACACACACACACACACACACACACATAGGGCTTACATTCATGATAGCCAGTAGATAGGGGTCAGTGTCACCCATAAATGCGCAAGGCCTCTATTTGTTTTTTACACCTTCACTCTGTCTGTCTCACCACATATGGTCTATACTGCCTCCAGCCAAGCACATATGCTGCACTCTCTCTCTCTCTCTCTCTCTTTCTCTAGCTCTTCTTTCCTCTCTCCTTTCTTCTTCCCTCTTTCCGTGACTATCTCCTTCACCCCATCCATCATCCAGCACCTCTCACTTTTATGTCT
The DNA here is from genome assembly GCF_046629955.1 of Centroberyx affinis. Classification (NCBI taxonomy): domain Eukaryota; kingdom Metazoa; phylum Chordata; class Actinopteri; order Beryciformes; family Berycidae; genus Centroberyx; species Centroberyx affinis. The sequence continues at coordinate 127,900 of NW_027283830.1, forward strand.
CTCTCTGGCATTCTCTCCTCCCTCCCTTCCTATCATCTCAATCCCTTTGTTTTCCTCTTCCCTCCACCTCGCCCTGCTTCCTAACCTCCTTTTCTCTCTCTCTTCTTTATTTATTTCTCCCTCTCTCTTTGTACCAGTTCTGTACTAATGCTACTTGTTCATAGTGGTTCTACGATTTTACTCTATATACATTGCAATAGTTTTATATTTTAATAACGGTATATACATTATGCACGTACTTCTATTCATTTATAGCACATATTTCATATTTAGTAATCATATTTAAGTAGGCAAACATGACTACTGGTAACATCTGTAACAACTGCAATAAATCCATACATGTAAGCAATCCATAGTCTTTCCCATAACTCCCACCCTTTCTATTCCATTTGTGTGCTTGTATTCTTATATTATTTATTATTTCATCATCCTACCACTTGCTCTCTCCTCCTTCCCGGTATCCTTCCTCTGTTTCTCCTTTTCTGCAGCCAATATTTGTCCTGTCTTGTTAATTAGCTGTTTTGACAGAGGCGGAAAGCTTTTAGAGACACAGTCAGTTGCTCCCTAGCTCCAAGACACAATCTGTTCCCATCAACAGAGAGCTGCATGCTGTGATGTTACCAACTAAATCTGCCACAGAACTATAATATGTAAAGAACCCAAAACTGTTATTTTTAAGTTCTTGTTTTCCAGTACGTAAGACGAAATTTGGATATTTGGTGCTAGGAGGCCAGAAATGACTGTTTAGCCTTCTGGAGGTGTTGTAGGTTTAATTCAATCCAATATCTATGATGGGATGATACCCACCTGATGACCCCAATGACATGCCTACTCCTAGTACTGGAGGTTATCACACCTAAAATCAGTTTGAACATCATTTTACTTGCAGAATAGAGTGGAGATTAGATGAAACGTTAAAGGAAAAATCCACTTTGAAACATTTAATGTTAAGAAAACAGCTATTGGCGATGTACCTTGCATCTCTGGGTAGTTTTCTTGTTCCCATGGATAACTGGCCAAGCATAGATGGCATGATGTCACGTTGAGATATATCTGTACCCAATGGAGTTTGATAGCAGAAATTTTTCAGATATCTAAAACATCAGTGGTAAACATCAGGTTTTGGTGTCAGTCCCTCAGAATCAAAGAGCGAGGGCTTCTTTCTAGAGCCGCCATTTTGCACCGAGAGACGTTCAACAGTCATACAGGGAGAACTCCATCGTAGAAGAGGAGAGAGACCGATTTCTCCACCCACAGTCACCTCAATGGACCAGAATGCAATGCGGCCACAGCTTTGTGAATCTGTAATGTGTGAAAGACAAAGCAAATCCCTGGCAGGCAGTCAGGTAACGCTTAGTGAGATGTCACTTAGTGAGACGGCGTCTAGAGGGCATCTCTGACGAAGAGATGGCCCTGAATCTCTTGACAGAGGAAACAAATCTAGGTTATATCCAGGGGGTCATTGGGCCGGAACGCGGTTCCGGGAGTGAATTTGAATGAATTTGAAAAAAATAAATACAAAGCAGTACCAGTGGTTGTACCTGTTTTAGGAGTTTAAACTACTGGCTCGGTTCGTTTTATGACCAAAGTTTTCTGGCTGGGCGGTGTTTGGACCTTCGGGCCAATCACAGTGCTTAAAAACGGAAAACTCCACTCAACCGGGACGCCGGGCGACATTAAACAAACGCACAATCAAATGACAAGCATAGTTTTCTGATGGATCAGTGTGGCCGCAGCTAGTGGAATATAACAACTGGGAATAAAACGTCTTTTGTATGATACATTTGACAACACCCCTCATCTGATAACAAGGGTTATAACATTGACACAACAAGTAGTCCATACAAACCCATACAAACTGTAGTTATGAGGTTTCCATGGCGACGGCATGCTGCCAATTATTCAGCGGAGAGATGAAGAGTGCATACAGATGTATGCTTTCAGTATTTATCCCCAACAACGTGAAGCTGATGACTTGTGACACTTCAGCTTACGTCTTCATCATCGGCTCTAATGAAGCCATTCGCTCAACATCAGGCCTTATCAGCTTTATGTTGACGGGTTAAACACTGAGACACACACCACAGTGCTGGAGGAGTGAAATTATAAGAGGTTACTACTGTACTTAATGGTAAGAAAGAAAGAGAAAGAAAGAAAGAAAGAAATGGGAGGTAGCGAGAAAGGAAGGAAAGGACAGAAATAAATGAAGGAAGGAAGACATAAAGAGAAAGCCAAAATGAAGAATGAAAGAAAGAAGGGAGGATTTAAGGAAAGACGACTGAAACAAAAAGAAGGAAGGAAGGAAGGCAGGAAGGAAGAACCACAGCAAAAAGGGAAGGAAGAGGAAGAGGAATGAAACAAAGTCAAAAGGAAGCAAGCAAAGAAGGGAAGAAGGAAGGAAAGAAGGGAGAAAGTAAGGAATGGAAGAAAGAAGAAGGGAAGGTAAGAGGGAAGGAATGAAGGGCGAAAGTACTGAAGAGGGAAAGGAAAGCAGGAAGGGATGAAACAAAGAAGGAAAGGGAGGAAGGAAGGAAGGAAGGGAAGAATGAACGGACGCAGGGAGGAAGGAAGAAAAAGGGAAAAAATAGAAAACAAAAGGGTGTGAAGGAAGGAATGAATAAAGGGAGGGAAAGAAAAAAAAACATCGTGAACTGGCCACTCTACATGAAACGACAAGACGCTTACCAATCAACCTTATAGAGACAGAAAGAAAGAGAGGGGAAACAACGGAGGACTGCGTCGACATAACGCCTCATCCTACCTGCAGCTGTTTTAAACTGGAACAGAGCAGAGACAGGAGGTTACATCAGAGACAAACAACACCTCACGCCCACGCGCTCGCTTAAAGGTACAGCGAGCGTCGACTCGGAAACGCGAAAACACAAACAAACTGACGCACATACGAACATACACTGATTGTTCCCCTGAGATTTACTGTAAGTCACAGCTCGACGTTGAGTCACTTTGACACAACGTTCTGGAGGGTAAAGGTGCTACATGTAACATTTTAAACATCAATATATCATGGTCAAATGAATGGTAACACTTTACAATAAGGGTCACTAAGTTAAGGGTTAGTTAATGCTTAATAAGCATTAACTAACCCTTAATTAACAGTTAACTAATGTGTCTGGTAATCATTTACTAATGGTGTTCATGTTAACTACGGTATTCATTTATACATTATTTAATAGTCATCTTTGTAAACTATTAAATAATGTATAAATTAATGCCTTAGTTAACATGAACACCATTAGTAAATTACACATAGATAACTGTTAATTAAGGGTTAGTTAATGCTTATTAAGTATTAACTAACCTTTATTAAGCATTAACAAACCCTTAACTTAGTGACCCTTATTGTAAAGTGTTACCAAATTAATTGTGACACCTCGGTGTAATTACTGTAAACAAAAAAGACTGTTGTTAAAGTAACTGTTAGCCTCTATTTTACATCATTTAGTGCTAGTGTTTCTCAAATTAAGACCGCATTTCCCATAACACCCTGTTGCTTCCCGTCCCCCCCTCCCCCTCCCTGGTGTCTTTGTCTTTACTGAAGAGGATAAACATGTTGGAAGTGATTTTTTCCATCTTCCTTTCACTCCTTCCACCATCTGCCATTACCAGAAACCGTGAAAGCTTTAGCTCCGTTTGCTCCTCTTCCTGTTTTGTGCCGTAAAGCGATCCAGCAGATTTCCCGCCAAATCTGACCCGAAGGCGCACGATGTAAAATGCAGCGTAGAGGCCTGTAGAAGTTGTCAATCTTCTCGGTTATGGTCTCGTTTGTTTACAGTAATCATACTCATGTCTCAAAATGAATGTGGTAATGATTTAATGATGTTGAAATGCTACACGTAGCTGTGAAAGATGTGGAAAAAATGGTCCTTTTCAATGCAGCAAATGTGTACATGTGTGCAGATGCATACGTAGAAAAGCCTTTCTTTCGCAATGTGTGTGTGTGTGTTTCGCCTTGGTTTGCGAGCCACACCACATTCCCTGCCTCCTCTAATGAGAATAACCTTCAGTCAGACCATCAACCACTCAACAAGGCAACATCAGAAACAGGATGAAAGGAGCCCAAGGAGGGAGGGAGGTTTAAACACGCTGGGAGGAGAGAGGATGAAAAGAAGTGATTACAGAGGAAGGGAGCGTAAATCCTTCCACTTTCAAACGTCAAGGGTGATGTCACTTTGCAAGAGGATTGTATAACACGCAAAAAAAAAAAAAAACCCTCTTGAACAATACGCTGAGGGCTGGAGTCGTGGTTTCAAAGTAAAAAATCCAAGACAAGAGGGGATCCAAATTAAATGAATACACCGAATTTATGGAAGATTGGCCCTTCATTCACAAATCTATCCCCACTGCCCTTCATTCACCACTTCCCACCTAATCAGATAAGGCTACGCCTCTGCGGTGCCACTTCATTCACAAATTATCCCTCTAGCCTTTCATTCATATTTATTGCCTCCTTCGGGTTTGCATCTTACAATCAGCTAAGCTTCTCAGGCTCTTTCCACACCTTCTCTCACACCCCCCATGGGAAGCAATCACAAACTGACGCACTCCTTATTACCTCAGTCAGATGTTTCCGTATGTCGCTGTCATTCCAGTTGCCGCTGCTGATCTGCACCCCACCTCCGCTCCCACCTCCACCAGCATCACGGCTCCATTCTGAGATGCAGTGCAGAGATATATCTACAGCCCCAGGGAGTCAACGCCGAGCTTCAAACGGAGTCCACGCCATAATTTTGATCAATGTTTTAGATTTAATAAAGCTTTTCAAATTCGTAAACCTACTCTCGCCTGATTGAAGTGACAAGAACACATATACCAAAATAATCCATGTGTCCAGAGTAGATCATTCGCTCTGATGCTCCATGCTAACACTTTAGCATAGACAATGCTGCAAGATTTATATATATGAAGTTGTTTGTGTTTTTATTATATGGCCTGTAGATTCATACATAAAAAAAAAAACATTCAACCGATAGCTGAAGTAGCCAAGTTTTATTTTTGGAACAATTTCAGGTGAGTAAACATGTCTGCCAACACCCACCACATGGAAACAGGGAAAGTAGTCCATGCTAGCTGAAAACAGTACTTGGTGTTTTGGTCCCCAAGTAGGGCTGTGAATCGCGTAAGTTGTTCGGTGAAACTTTTGTTTCGTAGACACTTTCTTTGTGGATTGAGTCATTTCAGAATCATTCATAGATGTTGGTATAGTTCCCAAAACGAGCATGTCTCTGTTGTCTGGTGACAATGACGCTGTGCTCAGTCTGGTGTTGTAGATCAATTCTGGAGACAGTCTTTGGCTGCAAGACACAGCCTGTCGTTCTGAATTCTCTTTTCGTCTCTGCTGGCACTTGCAATCAAAGTTTCTTATCTTGTCCATTTCTTTTTCGCAATCGGTGTCCACTGTTACAGTATCAACTGATCTTAAAACATTTTCAATACCCACAGCCACAGTGCCATGGTCATTGTCCTCCTCCTCAGAATACAAACTGTCGTTTAAGTCCAGATCCAGATCAGAAATGTTGTCGTCGTCTTCGCCATCTTCAGATTCCGAATCGGAGTTATTGCCACCATGCATGTAATCCAAGATGAACGAGTTCATAAATTCTCCACTGTCGATGATTCTACCTGCAGCTGAAAGTTTGTTAATAGCGGTAGCAAGAGCTTGAGCACCAGCTGCTGTCACATTTTACCAGTCTCCTGCTGAAAACTGCCAGACTTGGCCACATATTGTTTAAGATTACTAATTATCATTTAGTTTTAGTGCTGCTGCAGTTCTCATTTTCTCACTTTTGAGATAATGTGAGTGGCCTACTATCACTCAACATAGTGTATACTAAAGTGTTAACATGGAGCCTACTATCACTCAACATAGTGTATACTAAAGTGTTAACATGGAGCCTACTATTACTCAACATAGTGTATGCTAAAGTGTTAGCATGGAGCCTACTATTACTCAACATAGTGTATGCTAAAGTGTTAGCATGGAGCCTACTATTACTCAACATAGTGTATGCTAAAGTGTTAACATAGCAACCGCTATTTGCTCCGTCTCAAGGACCGATTCACAAAAGATATTGCGCTAATGATATGCCAGCGCAAACACGGCCATAACGTGTTGCAGCTGAGTGCAATTTCCTGTTTTGCGTCTGATTGCAATTATCAATGTGGCAAAGTATAAATGTTGCCTTTGCGTTAAGAACACAGTAGGCAGGACAATGGCAGAGAGAAAGAGAAAAATGAAATTTTTAGACCGCGAGCCGCAAGTCCTGACGGACGAGGTGCAGAGGCATTCCTCAAAACTTCAGGCAAGAAATTCAACCTTTAAACAACATTGAAGAAATTGTGCAGCAAACTCTCCAGAACTATAATAATTTGTTTATTCGTTTATATAATCACCGTATTTTTGATTCATTTTTTTCTCATGTATTTTCAAAAATGGCTTTATTCATTTACTTTTCATGGCACAATTGCATCCTGCCACTGCATCCTTTGTCATTGGCATCTCACTGCATCCCAAAATAAATGAGTTGGAGCGGAGCTGTCCATGGTGCTGAATCTGTAGGCCAAAATAAGGCCCACTGTGCTGACGAGTGAGATTAGTGGAAATATTTTCAGAGTGAGAAATTGAGTTGTATTGATTGTTTGGTTGAACTGATTTATTTGCTTTTGTTTGTGAAGCAATCTGTGTTAAAGTTCTATAGTAATAATAATAATAATGTCAAAATATTATTTACAGACTGTATTTACAGACAATTTTAGAGACTGCTGTTCCTAAAACTGTAGCTGTCATGCACCGACCCAGGGAATTTGGCAACCGCATTCATGATGATGTTATTGGCGTTGCAAACTACCTGGACGTTGATTGAATACGTGTGCTTCCTATTTCTAAAAACATTTTCGTTGTCCCAAGGTGGCACTAGAGGGACGTGTGCACAGTCAATAGCGCCCACAACATTTGGGGAAGCCGGCAACATTAAAGAATTCTTGCTTTGTCCCCACAATTTCCCGTCTGTTTTGGGGAAATCTGATGTATCTCACCACTCTACGAGCAATGGCTGGTACAACATCCCACATGGCCCTGCTGATGGATGGTATGATAGGTGGAAGGAGCCAGATGCAAGAACCTGGAGTGTTGAAAGCAGTTTGACAATGCCAGGTATTGCATGGCATCTCTGGGTGGCAGGCTCAAGATCGTGCTTGATGTCATCAAGTATAGCAAGAATTAGTTGAGCTGGTAAACCTGTATCTGCGAGTAATTTCAGTCTCAGTTAAATCAACAAGTGATATTCTCCTTCGAAATATCAGTGTATGTCTTCAAAAAGAAGAAGCAGTGTGTCATAGTGAGTTGGGAGAGCATCCTTCAACAATTTCCCAACAAAGAAGACAAAGAAAATAAGCAAGAGTGGCACAAATCAGTTCTTGTTTGTGGCCAATGCGAAAATAATGGGCAAATCACTCATATCAAAGGAAGTGGAAGTGGTTTTTTTTAGCACCTGAAATGGAGAGAGCATCTTCTCATATTCATATAACTTTTTGAGCTCATGTTGCTTTGTTTTAAACATGTATACCTAAAACAAAATGATCTCAGACGGGTCCAATAAAAACTTAAGTTTATTAAATAAATCTCAATTGAACAAGTACTGAATACACTCCTAGTATACATTAACGAATTAGATATAAATTAAGGGGAAAAAAAGAAAGAAAAAAAGAGAAAAAAGAAAGAAAAAAAGGAAAAGAAAGGGGAAAAAAAGATATAAATTAAGTTATAAATTGATTTGATAACTATCAAGTATTGTGAAAAACAACAATAATTTCAACATCATTTATTCTACTATTACGCTTATCTGTTAATTATTTCTATCCTCATTACTTGTAACAATGAATACACATCACCACAAAAGTGTCCTGGGACCTGACACAGCATCACACCGCGGGAACAGAACTAGGCCACACGCCGCTCCGCCTGGCCTAGCAGCCATAAGACAACGATAAATAAATCAGGACTGAGATCCGGCACTCCGCGCTCGGCCGTGCGGCCTGCCTGCCGCGTCCCGGGCCGCTTTGGCGAGCCCGGGACGCTAAATCCAACCTGACAAGAGCCGCATCAAACTTTTACGGCCTTGTAAGCGATCCGCCGCTGCACTGGGGAGCTGGTTTATTGGACAGATTAAAATTGCATGGTTCATAGTGGAATACACACACACGCGCACACACACACACACACACACACACACACACACTTCTGCTGATGTTTCAGAGTGAAATGTGGGCAGAGTGGAAGCTTCCTCCTCTCCTTCCATCTACTGCTTTCATGTTTCTTCTCTCTCCCTCCCTCACTCTTCTCTCACTCCCCATCCTTTACCTCTCTCTCTCTCTCTCTCTCTCTCTCTCTCTCTCCATTCACCTCAATCACAGTCTTTTTTAGTAGTAGTTATACTGCTAATAATAAGAAGAAGAAAAAGAAATCAGAGTAAACTTTCCAAAACACAAAAAACAGCAGAAATCAACAGCAAAAACAATGAAAGTAAGCAATACAATAACCTAAAACTAATCTCTTAAATAAAAGGTCAAAAACAAACAAAAGAAAAGATTATTTCATAAAAGAAAATCTATAAAACTGAGTTAAGGTTACATCAGGCCCTGCTGTTATTTTATTGTAGGTGTGCTGGTACTGTTGGTACTTTGCTCTCTCTCTCCCTTACACTCTTTACTCAATGTCTCTCTCTCTCTCTCTCTCTCTCTCTCTCTCTCTCTCTCTCTCTCTCTCTCTCCATTCACCTCAATCACTGCCTTTCTTTCTCCCTCTACCAACCCCACTAACTCATTTTCCTAGACAATTCTTTATGGATTTTTTCCAAATAATTCCTCTTGGGAGAGAGCAACAGTGCAGCAATAACTAACCAGCACTAGTTCACCGGCACGCAGTCACAAAGTGGGACGTATACTGCGTCTACACCTGCAGGTGGTTTTTCTGGTTAATTATTGCTGCACTGTTGCCCCCTCCCAGGAGGAACTATTTGGAAAAATTCAACTTTTTGCTTCCTCTTGTTTTGTTTCCAGCTGGCACTCGACCAGCATGCTGTAAGCGAGGTAAACAGGCAGAATAATCAACCAAAATATGTATTTTTAAGTTATTTGTGAACAGAATCTAAACATCTCCTTTGTATTCTTTACTGTATCATGACTGTAGCCATGTGGGGAATTTAATATATTTGTCTGTTTCCACTGTTAGAAGACTAAAATGGAATGGAAGAATGAATAGCTGTGTATTCCTCACAGACATTGCTTACTAGTTGAATTGTAGGAACTGCTTGCACTTCTATGAAAACAGTGACTTGAGTTAGATCTTTTTTTTTTTTTTCCATATAGGCGGGAGAACTGCATGCATGCACAGATAAGTGACTGACATGAAAGCATGCTGGGAGAGCATCCAGCGAACAAATAGGTTTAATCAGACTGGGTCTTATCTGCTTTGGCAGGAAACGCAATCTGCAGCTGCATGGATAAAAACTTGCTCACATGAACGCATATGGCACAGACACACACGACTTCTTAGCATAAGCAATGAGTCAACATACAGCAAGGATTTATTTATCTGTACTCCTGCATGTACAGAGACATCAGAAAGGCACTGTAGCCCTGGTGGCCTAATGGATAAGGCACTGGCCTCCTAAGCCAGGGATTGTGGGTTCAAGTCCCGGTTTGGCTGACTGAAAGCAGAGTGGCGCAGCGGAAGCGTGCTGGGCCCATAACCCAGAGGTCGATGGATCGAAACCATCCTCTGCTAAATTCTTAGCTTTTCCAAACAGAAAGCCTCCATCATGTCCACGACTCCAACATTCATGCCTTCATTCTCCTGTCATCGCATGAGTAATCAGCCCATGTGTACATTGACATGCCGTCTCTCCTCTCTGCTGCAGTGGACACCATAGCTGCTTCCCAAGCATCGCAGCAGAGCAGCTGGTAGTGTGGCCGAGTGGTCTAAGGCGCTGGATTTAGGCTCCAGTCTCTCTGGAGGCGTGGGTTCAAATCCCACCACTGCCATATGGCTTCTGGTTAGCTTTGCCCCTCTGTGCTCAATCCTTCTAGCAATACCTACGTTATGGCAGGAAAACGTCAAACCACAGAACAGAGAGGCTGCTTGCAAAGTCCAATAAAGGAGCTGACACCTCAACATGCACTTTTCAACATGTATTAGCAAGAGTTTTGACTGAGAACGCCAGTTGCCATGCTGGTTCTATCTCGTTACACCGCAGCCGACTGTGGGTGTAGTCCCAGTGGCCTAATGGATGAGGAGCCAGGGATTGTGGGTTCAAGTCCCATCTCGGCTGACTGAAAGCAGAGTGGCGCAGCGGAAGCGTGCTGGGCCCATAACCCAGAGGTTGATGGATCGAAACCATCCTCTACTAAATCTTAGCTTTTCCAAACAGAAAGCTTCCATCATGTCCACGACTCCAACAGCCCTGCCTTCATTGTCTTGTCATCGCATGAGTAATGTCGACATGGCTTGGACACCACAGCAGCATGTATTAGCAACAGTTTTAGCTGAGAACGGCCGTTACCGTGCTGGGTCTACATCATGACACCGCAGGCAGCTGTGGGTGTAGCCCCAGTGGCCTAATGGATAAGGCACTGGCCTCCTAAGCCAGGGATTGTGGGTTCAAGTCCCATCTGTGCTGACTGAAAGCAGAGTGGCGCAGCGGAAGCGTGCTGGGCCCATAACCCAGAGGTCGATGGATCGAAACCATCCTCTGCTAAGACAGAGCTTTTTCCCAACAGAGCACAAGACACTAAACTTGTGGGATTTGGGTGCAGACACTTTGTCCTAGCTTTGTCCAAACCCACAGAACTTTATTTTAAATTCCAGTCAAGATCCCAAGGTTTCCAAAGATACCAAATGTCAGGCTGAACTATGGCACCTTGGGTTTAAATATTTCACTCAATGTGAGCAGCTCTAGCTTCAATGAAGCATTGGAACAAGCAGATACAGAATATGGATGTGACAGTGTCATACAGTATGGAATTTTTTTTTTATAACTTTGAAGCTACTTAAGAGGAAATTTAAGCGTAAACTCAGGGTGCAACAGGCTAAAGTAGTAATCCCTGTTGTTTAGTTGGTCTTTTTTTTTATCATTTCAGCCACATCTTTGTGCTAAGCATCATAATTGCAGTGTATCCTCACTGCACTCCGGAGAGATCATTTGTCAATCAAACTAGCTATCACCCACTGACAAGACAAGAAGTTTACCTTACAGTCAGTTACTGAGCATCAGGAGAATTTGTAATAATGACAAGGAGTTTGATATGCAAGCTACTGCCCTATGTGGCCGTTTCCCATCTACAGGTTATGACAGACAGTTACAGGACGACTGCATGTTGAAGGGAAACGTCACACGAGACAGTTTGCTGACCCCTAAGACAGCTGCAACCCATGACAGGAACACTGCATTCGTGATAGAAGGCAGATAAAAGACAGATAAAAAGATCAAATTCATATGAAAGAACAAGCAAAATGCATCGCATTAAAATAATCAAATCAAGTAAAATAGAAAGATTAAAGAACACAACAAATACTCCCACTTTAAGATGCACATTGTGAGTGAACCCACCCGTTTTTCTTTAATTGATTCTACTCTTGATCAGATATTTACGTCAGATCTCACTGCCCAAGGCAGACGAGAATCATAGATTCTCCTCTTGGTCAAAAACCTCACCATCTACAGATGGATGAGAACCCATCTGATTCTACTCTTAATCTGATATTAAGGAGGATTATTTTCTTCCCCACTCTTCAGGATCCCCACTCAAGGAGGAAGATGAAAGTCAGGTGCCAATTAACCTAATTCATTGTGTATTTACTAGAGTGCCCATGTGGCTTCTACTATGTTGGAAAGTCAAAAAGGGAATTGAGAGTACGTATTACAGAGTATATGAGTAATATCAAGGAACATCATGAAGGCTCTCTAGTAGCCAGACATTTTAATACAGTGGTTCATGATGTGTGCCTGTAGTAAGGTTTTAGGGTACTGAGCTGGTTCAGACACTTAAAAGGGGAAGAGATGGAGAGAAACTGCTGTTACAGAGAGAGACATTCTGGATTTATATATTACACACATAATGAAGAACGGCAGTTGAGGTATTTCCTTTAGGTACGATCCTGTGTTTGAACATGGACTATCTTGTGGCATGGTATATGTATGTATGTATATATGAATTCAAAAAAATGAATGATTGAGTTTGTTAAATGTAAGGAATGATCAAGGACATTACGCAATAGTCATTGGTATGTCTTTGAATTGAAAAAAGATATGTTCAAGAGTACAGTCTCTTGAAAAAAGATTGAAACGCACACCTGTATCAGTGGCGACAGGCATCAGTATAATCACTAGGACACAGATACTAGTACTCACATAGTCTAATCAGTAGAGAGTACTAGACATAGAAATAGAACACACAGAGATACCACCCAAACTAACCTCAATAACAACAATACAGAGGCAATTCTAGAGCATTATCAATACAGAAATCAAGCGCTAATACATAAATATACTGTGTGGTCCAATGGTGGAGGAAACCACACATAGAAAAAAGTCTTACTGCAACTCTTAACTGTAAAACATAGAAACTAAAATGAATTCACACATACAAGGTTCGTTTTTTAACAAGAGGAAAGATGATGCCTGAACAATGGGTAAAAAAAAAACAAAAAAACTCACAGTAATAATAATTCACAGATAAGTGCAACCTGAAAATGTTATTTTCTTAGTAATGGTCTTAAGTGGGTAATCATTTCCACACATTCCCACAATGGATTGTGCTCTCACACTAGGCTGGTTTCAAATCGGCGGAGCTCGTTTCACACTTTTTTTTAATGTTTTTTTTAAAGATGATTTTTTTCAGGGCATTTCCGCTTTACCGGGCGGCGTGTGGACTGCGGAGAGCGACAAAAAAAGGGACGAGAGTTGAATCCAAACGGCGGGATGCGGCGTACACTTCAGCACAGCTTTCCTGTCGGGTTTTTATCAGATCGGGGCGGGGGGAAAAAAAGCAATCTACACACACGCGCTGATACAAAGTTGCTCACATGAAGGCGCGTGTGTGCCTCCGCATCGCCGTCTCGCAACGGCACACATAAAAGGATTAGCGGGTCACATGGGAAGATGAATAAGATTAGGGGGGGGGGGGAGGCGTGCGAACAGGACCCGCCTGTTGATCAGAGCTTACTATTGGCCCGTTCCTATCTCTGGGCCTCTAATACGCAGTAAAAAGTCCATAGATCAAACCCCACATTGCTTGACATCACTGGAAATGTGCGTACACTAACTGTTAAACTGATGCAATCTCATTTCCTCGTCGGTGAAAAAGCAGAGGCAATAGAGACGCCGTAATTGCCGATGCTGAGATCACTCTGGAGAGAAAACAAGACGGTATCTCCAACTGGGATGTCCCCGGTTTTCATTAAAATTTCATGTACTTTGATTGCATTTAATACCGCGTATGCTGCAGTAGTCGTATTAGCAGTAGTACTTTGAAAGTCACAATGAAGTGAAAAATGCCTCTTTTTTTTTTTACCTCGTTAGATAATTCTCCATATCATAAAGCAGTGGTTCTCAATGTAGGGACCACCAGGGGGGTCCTTAAGGGGGTTCCAGGGGGTCCCCAGCAAATTGATGAATTGTTAAACTTCAACATTATTTCCTTTACAAGAAGTTAACACAACTAGAGAATGTAGAAGAATGACTGTTTTGATCATAGTTTCACTGTTATCTCTCTACCTACAATACAGATAGTCATGGAATTCTGGACAAAATCATATCTAACAATACAAATATTTTCAGATTTGGGTCCGAAAGATAAAATCTCAACAAATGGGGGTCCGTGGCCTTAATTTGTACTAAATTAGGGGTCCTTGATATGAAAAAAGGTTGAGAATCACTGTCATAAAGTACACTCATTAAACAATAAATGCCCCCCCAAAATACCAAATTTGTGCTTTTTTATATGCATATATCCAAATTTCTTTTACTTTTGCTTTGTAGAAAACTGTATTTTTATTGAGTACTTCATGGCGTACCAGTAGGCGTAAATAAAAATTCCAACCAATAGTACCCCCCCACCCCCCCCTGCCTCTTCCATCATGTAAAACCTGCAACTTCACAACTTTCAAAGTGACGAGTGGCCACATGAGAACTGTTCCCTTGGTCCAACCTGTTTTTGAACAGTCCCTTATTGCATTATGTCCCGCCCCGACATCCTGTTTCAACAAGAAATACGTCGAATTACGGAAGACACCATTGAAATGCCGTTTCCTTGTGACTTGAATTCATCACTACTACACGTTATTCATCTGAAAACCTAGAATAGGTAACGAGGCAAGCTACAACAGCAAAACAACAGCAAAACTCTCACACACACAAATACCTGCTGCCGTACACTTAAGCAAGTTAACCTGGGGCGACTGGGGGTGTTTTGTGTCTTCATCCATCCAATCCTCCATCCAGTCCTCCTAGGGAACATCAGCTCCAGCATGACCACCTGTCTTGATATTTCAGCCATCAAAACAATCCTAGGTCGACCTTCAGCTGTTCAGAAAAGGCCAGCTGACCGGCTCAGCTGGGGTTGCGGCTCCTCTGCTGTTTTGACAGGAGCAAGCGATCCGCCTTGCTGGGCGGAGGCGCTCGCCTTGGGTGATGCCTTTGCAGTTGATGTTTGCTGTAACCTTCAGGAACTTCAGCAACAAAAATCCATCCGCAAAAAATGTCAGTCTTAACAAGTCCCTTAGTCTCACATTGAGTCTCATATAGTCTCTTAAAAATCTGGCGAAAGGGTGAGATAATTCCACTTGTATAGTATTCTATAGTAATGCAGCTTCACCTGGTTAAGGCGTGTGAATGCGTGGAACTGTATGAATGTTGAAGCAGCGTATTGCTAGAATCAATCAGCTGATGTCCATTTTAACGCATCATTTAGTCTCATAGTCTTCAGTTGTAGAATCTTGCTTTTCTTAAAACAAGTGAAACATTCTGCCAACTTAATGAGATTATTCCACTTGTTTCCAATCCGGTTGCACTTGCTCCAGGAATTTTCTGCAAACAACATGGAGTAAGGCAGATCACTCCACTGGTATCAAGAAAGAAAAAAGCGATGGGACTCTTGATTGCATATATGTAGTCGTGTGCAGAGTTTAAAGACAGTTAAATGACGAAAACCTTAACCCTAACCTTAGCCAAAGTTGTTTTACTTAACCATTAACTAACCTTTTCACACAACAAACAGGTGAAAATGGTGTGTCCAATGTGCATTATTGTCACATAATTCAGTTTGTGGTAGAGGAATGTAATGTTCACATAACTAGTATTCACAAAACGTAATCTGCGCTTCAGAGTTCGTGCTCATTTCATGAAATTTTATGACACCAGATTGACTTTGGCCAACTTTCCTTGGCCAACAAGCTTGTTGACCATCCTCACTGGTCACTCAGCTCTATTGGAAATGAATGGACTTGTTGATGGTGTTGCTAGTGTGAACGCTGTTACTTGTACCTTGCTGCTGCATCCCACTCATCCCCAGTGTCTTAAGGCCCAAACAAACTGAAAGCGTCTGACGTGCCTTGATGCCCCTACTCCGACATCCGACCGATTGATTTTGGAGCGTCAAATGAGGACCCAGCGACGAAAGCTGTTTTTTTCTTCAACCGCAGTACCTGTTTGGAGAGTATTCCGGGACAGTAGGTGGTGTAGTCTGCCAGTAAAACCAAAGAAGAAGAAGTGATATGTAGCGGGGAACTGACATCAGAGCTTGATCAAACCAGACGGCCGACTTGAGGAGCAGCCAAAGCATGGACGAGGAGAAGCTCATCGACTCATAGGCTATACAATGTAGGCCTATCTAATTTGTTCTATCATTTTCATTCATTACCTCCGCCAAGGAGGTTATGTTTTCGGTGCCATTTGTTTGTCTGTCTGTCTGTCTGTTAGCAGGATTATGGAAAAACTACTGGCCCGATTTTCATGAAACTTGGTGGAAGGGTGTAGCATGGGCCAAGGAAGACCCCATTACATTTTGGCGCAGATCCGGATCCGACTCACTCACGATGGTTAGGGTTAGGTTTAGGATTAGCACGAACCTTGGCGGAGGTCTGCGCTCTCCGAGTGCCCTTCTAGTTCATTTAGTTAGCCTTCTGACTGTTTACTGTTACTATGGCAACAGGTGACCGCTGACGTTAGCTCCGTTAGCTTAGCTTAAAACTTTATGAAGAATACAATTGTAATTCTGCAATGCTAAACGAAAACAACTACCACTGACAACAGCTATACTACTATAAATCTTAACCGTTGTGTTGTCACATGTCAGATACTAAAAATAAGAAAAATAAAAGCTTACACCCATGGTAGTTACGTTAGCATAACAGACCCATCCCGTATCATCTATCATGAACATTTACTGACATCTACTGGTCATCAAACCTAACTTCCTACATACACCTAACAACAGCAATTAATTAACATAGTATAGCGTTATGATTAGCTGTGCTTTATGTGACTTTCACCCACCTGGAAGAAAAAATAAAAGATGAAATGAGATGGCTCTACTGCCAACCAACTGACGAAAGCAGCAGCAGCAGCCAACAGTTGCCCTCCTGCCTTATGTAACGTAACGTTATAGGCTACTCAAATAGAAACGTATAGAGTATATAGTGACATTTTCCCAAAATACTGCTGGTTCTGTGGTGTTGGCATTTCAAATCTGAGCCCTGCAGTGTGGCATAGGAGCGTCAATTATCGCTTTCAGTGCGTTTGGGCCTTTACTGCTGTCTGACCCTTCCACCCCTGCTTCCACCTCTTCCTTGGTGTTTGCCTTGTACCACAGTCACATTTACGGCTGCATTTGCCACTAAACGCTAACATTTACAGATTGTTCTAGACCACACACCCACAAACACAAACAGGAAACAGCCTCCTCATGGCCAGTAGAAAAGCCGATGAGCTGTAGAGGTCAGTCTCTAGCTTCTAGCTACACACACACACACACTCACAAACACACACACACACATACACGCACGCTGCCTTGGAGGGGGAATTGGACTGCCTATTCCCATCTTATTTGACCCCATCACTGTAGCTACCACCTACAAGGCAAACACAATAGACCGCCATGACATTGACCATCCATTACAAGAACACTTTACTTTCCTCCGGACTCACATTTAGGTCCCTTTGCGCTGCTGCCATAGCCACACCGGACCGGACAAAAACCCCCTCAAGGCCCACGCTACAGACTCTTACATCTGCATGCTTTCTGCTGTGCCGCTGCTCATTTGGTTCGTCCGCCTATCCGTCCATCCTCTGTCATCATCTCTCATCATCTTCCTCCTTGACATGTGAGTTCCCAGACACACGACGCGGGGCCGGTCGACGGTATAGAGGGAAGACGCTCGCACCTCCGGCAAAGTGGCACAGTTCAAACGGACAGGCGGCGCTTTCACTGTCAAGTCCGGTCAAGTCAGATTTCTATATAGAGCGCTTTTCACAAACCGCGTTCACCGCCGAGAACAAAGGACGCGAGAGAGAACAAACACATCGCACATTTCAAGTCGGTACGAAGCCGGATCTTGTCCTTGGTGTGTGTGTGTGTGTGTGTGTGTGTGTGTGTGAGTTGACGTGAGGGCACGGGGGAAGCAAGTCTTCTGCAAGAACGGCAAGAAAATGGCAATGCCGCCTTTAAGCTTGCTGCCGGTTTACAACTCATTTCAGAGCTTAGAGTGAGGAAAAGGCTTTAAATATTGAATTCATTTACACAACTTTTGAGGAAATCCAGAAACTCCAGTATTGCCTTTGTCGATGTAAGGAGATTGTTCCCAATGGTTTTACTATAGTCTTTCTCAGGTCAGGCAGTTCACCGTTATTAAACCAGGACTATATTATTTCGATGAATTTCTGCATTATCTTTTCGAAAAAAAGGAGAGAGAGAAAGGGGGGGCCGACATGTGGCAAAGGTGACATGTGGCAAAGATGAAGAGCAAATCAAACAGCACATGGCACATGCTCCAACCCCGCCAAACCCAAAGAGCACAAGCAGTCAAATTACCTTTTTTGAACATCCTACTTCAAACAAAACCTGACATTAACACAAATTGCGCGCAAGTCTCGGCTTTGAGATGTTTGTTTCAAAGCTACGGCAAGAACGCAGCCATCGGGTTTGACAGCGGAGCGGCTCTGATTTGCAGGAACTCTTGTGATTTAGAGAAAAGGCAGGTACAACACCTCTGGCTAAGTGTGAGGGTTCAAAACACGCAACGCTGTTTCTTTGCCGTGCGATTCATCTGGAGTTCCCCATTCATCTCGTTAAAAGAAGAAGAACTTTTCTACTTTGACAGTGTTGTACAAGTCTATTAATAGCGCGGAGAAGCTATGACTTGATGCACATGGGTTTTACAGCCGTAAGAGTTTCACGGCATTCCAGTTTTATTGTATGGTAGATGTTTGTCTTGGAATGGAATGGAAAAAGAAAATGAACAGTTATAAAGGATGTGTTAGGGACCTGGTAATTCCATGAGAATGAACAACATTTTCTTGTGCAGTCCAGGTGAGTTTAATAAACCTTTTCCAAGTGCTCACATCCATAATTCCTATGAAAAAAAGCTAATTCATAGGAAAAAAAACATCCAGGTTCTTCTATTTATTCTAAAGGAATTCAGCTGTTTCTAAGTATTTACCTACTTAGTAGGGCTGGGCGATAATTCAATATTATCGTTTATCATCTTTCAGTGGAATCATATTGTGATAATATGAAGATATTTTAATATCGTGACACACATTTCTGCTGTCTAAATTGATAATGACAAGCAAATTTTACTTAAAAACTCTGATAAAATGAGGTATGGTAGGAATATTATTTGAATATTTCTGTTTTGTTTGACATCACACCTGACATCACCATTCGGTTCAATGAGATGAACATTAATTTGATTATTTAAAGTGATTTTGCATACATGAACCATATTGTGATATATATTGATATCGAGAAAAATCCTTATTACTTATTATCCCTTACTACTTAGTTACAGCTGTAATTAGTTGGTAACTTACGACTCTTACCATGTATTTACCTGGTATGACTGTAAAAGGAAGGGTTCCCGTTCTTTTCTGTGTGTGTGTGTGTGTGTGTGTGGGTATTATACTCCAAAGCACTACATGTATATCCATTTCGGGGGGAAAAAAAGAATCATTTCACTCGGTTCATCACTCAATATCTCTAATATATAAAGGCTCCAGTCTGTAGGAGTCTTATCATTCTTTCAGCGGAGGACTTGTTACCTACAATCCTTTAAAAGCCACTCTAATTTATGTTATCAATCATTTTTGTAATAGCGGATGTCACTTTTTTCGAGCGGCTGGATATCTCATTTCGGAATTAAAACTCTTCTCCGGGGACTGCTCCCTCCCCCTACAGAGGAATTTGCTGCTTAGCGGGACCGAGGCCAAAGACTTTTTTTTTTTTTTTTTTTTTTTTTTATTATTTTGCCTTGCTCCAATTTGCATTGAAATGATCAAAGCCTCCCCCGGGTGAGGTTTTCAGTCAGTCTTACTGTTAGAGGAGAGTATGTTTCCTGTGACAGTGACGGACCTGTGAGCTACAGTAGCTTTACTCTCCGACAGTGATGAAGTGGAGAAGTCCATTAACAGCAAGGACAAGCTGGAAGAAGAGGCATTAAAGCCTGAACCTAGAAGTCTATTCATACACACACACTCTCTCTCTCTCACACACATACACACACACACACACACACACACATACAAACACAGATCTACAGACACACACACACATCTACTGGCTGTAAAAATCATTACTCAGTCAATCGTCAGTCAAAACATCATCAATTTCTTTCCAAAATGCTCTCTCTCTCTCTCTCTCTCTCTCTCTCTCTCTCTCTCTCTCTCTCTCTCTCTCTCTCTCTCTCTCTCTCTATCACAATCAGGCAATTGGTGCTATTCATTCCTATCACTTCTGCAACCATCAGCCTGTGTGTGTGTATGTGTTCATAAGAGGCAGTTCAGGTTTACGAGCATGTGTTGGTGTGTGTGTGTGTATCAAAGTAATTGGCTTGGTATGGGGTGTCTCCCGCACTTCTATACAACAGAGCATACAGCATCTGAAAAGCCTTCACATCTTTATTCAAGACCTCCTTTACTCCCAAAGGTAAAGAGGCAGCATAGAGAGAGAGAGAGAGGGAGAGAGAGAGAGAGAGAGAGGTGCCAACAGTACCAGCACACCTACAATAAAATAACAGCAGGGCCTGATGTAACCTTAATTCAGTTTTATAGATTTTCTTTTATGAAATAATCTTTTCTTTTGTTTGTTTTTGACCTTTTATTTAAGAGATTAGTTTTAGGTTATTGTATTGCTTACTTTCATTGTTTTTGCTGTTGATTTCTGCTGTCTCTCTCTTTGTGTTTTGAAAAGTTTACTCTGATTTCTTCTTCATTCTTCTTTTATTCTTATTTCTAATTATTATTAGTAGTATAACTACTACTAAAAAAGACTGTTGCTTTGAGAGAAGAAGCATTTATTCATGACTCTTACACGTGTGTGTGTGTGTGTGTGTGTGTGTGTGTGTGTGTGTCTGCTTGCGTTTGAACAGCACTACTGTAGCCTACTATAGCAAAGTGATGGATGGCAAATGCCTCAAGCTCACATTGACTTTTTCCTTTGGTACTTCACACTGTCAGCTATCACGCCTCACCATGTGACATCACAGCACTTTATATTCATTCATGTTCATCCCTTCAAGCCTGCTGTGTGTTGGAAATATGTATGTGTGTGTGTGTGTGTGTGTGTGTGTGTGTGTGTGTGTGAGAGAGAGAGCGCATGTGTGCGTGTGTATGTATTTGTTCTTTATCTCCCCTTACAGGATATTATGTTTTATGTGTGTGTCAGAGCGACTACTTCCTACCTGCATTTGTTTGGATTTCTGTGTGTATATGTGTGTGTGTGTGTGTGTGTGTGTGCCTCATCGCCAACTCTAGACGCAACCCCACTTGTCAGCTGTTTAACCCCGGAACGAACGTGGAAGTCAAAGAGTGCTTGTCAAGAGTATGAGCGCTCACTCCTACAACAGTGTTCTGTTCAAAATACAGCTGCATGCTATTTAGCTTAGGGTGGTGAAGAGGGGGAAAGTCATACATGCTAATTTTTTTATGGGATTATGGGAGGAGAAATTTATTTTCAATTCAGTTACTAATCCCTCTATAATTTTTTTTTTTTTTTTTTTTTTTCAAAAGGTTCGTTGATGACATCCTGGTCGCATTTGGTGGAACTGAAAATGAACTAATGACATTCAGGCTATATTATCAGCACTGTATCAGTATGATACAGACAAAAATTCACTACATGGACTTGCTTACTTTAGTCAATGAAAAATGGAACCTGGACACTTCAATAGATGGAAAAGACACTGATATAATTACAATATTGCATGCATCAACCTATCATCCCTAACAATTAATTGATAACATCCCTTACGATTAGAGCACATTTGCTGTAAGCAGTCAGGATTGGAGGTGAAGGCAGAGGAGATGGGGGACCGATTTATTCGGACAGGTGATCATAAAAGAATTGTGGCAAGAGCGTATGATAGAGGCAATAAGGCTGATAGATAAAGTCTTGTGGTGCCTATTACTCCGAGACCGAGACAACAGGGTCACGTTTGTCTCTGATTACAGTGATATATCAAAGGAAGTTAAGTATCATTAACAAACAGCCTCTACTCCAAGGTTCTGTTTTAAGAGGGGTAAGAATATCAAGACACCATGTGGTTTTATCAAGGTACAAGGAACCCAGCAGAAACAGTAACTGGCTTCCAAAAGAACTTTATGGAAGCTATGGTGTGGAAATTCTACGCACTGCTCCAATACTCATGATACAAAGACATTTAACCATGAGAATATACAAAGACATTTAACCATGAGACTGGTTAAATGTCTTTGTATCATATATTGGGTGAGATGAAGACAGACAATTCATCAACTGTATGCCAGTTGTATGTCCCCAACTGTATGTCATCTTCACCTCCTTCTTTACTGATAAGGTTTCTGCCATCAGTAATCAGTTCTCTGAGCCTAACCAGCTCAGTCTGCCCCCCCAGCTAACAGGGCCTCACTCCTCTCATTTTCCCATCTTACCGAGGGAGCAAGTCTCCAAGCTTCTGCTGGACTCTCGTCCCACTACCCGTCCGTTGGACCCCATACCCTCCAACCTCCTGCAAGCCATTTCGCCCACACTTATCCCTACAGTCTACACACATCATCAACTCCTCACAACGGGTGTGTTCCCCACTGCTTTTAAGCAAGCTTGGGTTACCCCACTGCTAAAGAAACCTACACTCAACCCATCTCAGGTTGAAAATTACAGGCCGGTTTCACTCCTCCCCTTCCTTTCCAAGAGACTTGAGCGCACAGTCTTTAATCAAGTCTCTGAATTCCTTTCTGAGAACAACCTGTATGATCCTAACCAGTCTGGCTTCAAACGCGGACACTCAACCGAGACTGCGCTCTTGTCTGTAGTAGAAACACTGCGATCAGCTAGAGATGCCGGTCAGTCCTCTGTTCTAATGTTGCTTGACCTATCGGCTGCCTTCGACGCGGTGAACCACCAAATCCTCCTCTCCACACTCGCTGAGCTCGGCTTCTCAGGATCTGCTCTCCGCTGGTTTGAGTCCAACCTCTCAGGGAGATCCTTTAGAGTGTCTTGGAGAGGGGAAGTGTCTAAATCCCGTTGCTTGTCCACAGGGGAACCTCAAGGGTCAGTGCTTGGACCCCTTCTCTTTTCAATATACATCATCTCACTTGGCGCAATCATCCGCTCACATGGCTTCTCATACCACTCATATGCTGATGACACCCAGCTCTTCCTATCATTCCCGCCAGACGACCCCACAGTCTCGGCACAGATATCGGCATGCCTCGCCAATATCTCAGCATGGATGAAGGAACGCCACCTTCAGCTTTACCTGTCAAAGACTGAGCTCCTTGTCATCCCAGCCAGTCCCTCTAGCTCAACCCACAAAGTCTGTATGGAACTTGGGTGTCATGATTAATGACCCACTACATATGACAGAGGTATCCTATATGGCACATTAATGGTACAACTTGATTTGTTCATGGAAATAAGCAAAACTAGATCACTGGGTTCTCTTACCCATAGGTAAAATGTAGATAGGCGCAACACAATCGGCATACTTCCAGTGGAACAAGAACGGACCTGGTGTAGCAGCTTAAAATACCATGCTGCTATGAGTTTGGATATGCAAATGTTCTGCCATACAGTGTAGTTCATGCGTAAGGCAGCTACCAGAAATGGTTACATGGATTATGGCATTGCTAGACATTACTGAGAAAGGAACCATGACTCTGCTGCTTCTCTTAAATTCATTGGAATCGAAAGATCAGCGCACTCCCAATGTCAGAGGTAGTAAGATAGCACTTTATTGATCCCTTTGGGGAAATTCAGGTGCCACAGCAGCAATTGGCAGAACAGTGCCAAGGAAATCAAGTACAGAAAGGTAATAAAATAAAAGAGGTGATAAAATAAAATAAAATAAAGGTAATTTACATAATATGAAACTATAGAGATAGTGCACATAAATGCAAATAATGAATTTCATGAAGTCCATGGATATATTCCTCTAAGTTATTAGTGCCATGTCTCCTATTTCTACAGGTGAATTATAGTGATACAAACCAGTAAGACCAATAAGATTAAGGGTAGACATTGCTACGTTTTTGTTTTTTTTGTTGTTGTTGTTGTTTTGTTATGATGGATGGTTTATGTATAATGCAGAGTGCTGGCGTCTTGTGATTTTATGCTTGTGATTGTATGCTGTTGTCTCTTTTGATTACCTGATTACAAGCCTATTTAATGCACCTCTGATGACATTAATAAATATGGGCTATTGAAGAAATGCTGGACTCTCTCTCTCTTCCTCTTCTCTCCTTCCTTTCTATTTTTCCACCCTCTCCAGTCGCATTTCCTATTCTCTAACTTTCTGTGACCCCGCGGGACTCATCTTTTATTCCCTCGCTTTCTATCATGCCCTTTCTTGCCCCCCTCCCCCCTTTTCCTCACAGTGCTTCCTCCTGCCCTCTTTTTTTTCTCTCACGGTTTTCCTCTTCTTCCTTCTTCTTTCCCTTACCTGCCTTTTCCCTCTTCTTCCTCCTCCTCCCTCATCTCTCCATCGCTTCCCTGTTTTAGAAATATCCTCTCCAGACCAGGTCTTTCTTTCTTTCTTTGTATTTTTGGGATGAGATATCCATCTTTTGGAAGAACGTGACACCATCTCTTAAAATGAAATGATTGCTGCCATAAACGAACCAGCACACCTTCTCTTAAAATAAAATGACAGAAGGGCCTGATGTAGCCTTAACTCAGTTTTATAGATTTTCTTTTATGAAATAGTCTTTTCTTAAGAGTTTTTGACCTTCATCTAAGGGATTAGTTTAAGGTTTTTGCATTTTGCAGTTCTAACTTCCTTACTAATTTCATTGTTTTTTCTGTTGATTTTATGTTCCAGATTTTAACAATGTAAATTTTGATTATTCTAATTATTCTAGCTTATTATTATTAGTAGTAGTACAGTATAATCCATGACTGTTATTGTATTGCTGACTTTCATTGTTTTTGCTGTTGATTTCTGCTGTTTTTTATGTTTTGAAAAGATTACTCACTGATTACTTACTGATTTCTTATTATTATTATTATTGTTAGTAGTATAACTACTACTAAAAAAGACTGTTGCTTTGAGAGAAGAAGCATTTATTCATGACTCTTACACGTGTGTGCGTGTGTGTGTGTGTGTATGTGTCTTGCATTTGAACAGTGCTACTATAGACTACTACAGCAAAGTGATGGATGGCAAACGCCTCAAGCTCACATTGACTTTTTCCTTTGGTACTTCACACTGTCAACTATCACGCCTCACCATGTGACATCACAGCACTTTATATTCATTCCCGTTCATCCCTTCAAGCCTGCTGTGTGTTGGAAATATGTGTCTGTGTGTATGTGTGTGTGCCTATGTATTTGTTCTTTTTCTCCTTTTTTTCTCCCCATTTTCTGTGTCAGAGCGACCACTTCGTACCTGCATTTGTTTGTATTTGTGTGTGTGTGTGTCACTACCAACACTAGATGCAGGTCTGGCAAGTCACACTCTCCCTCCCTCTCTCTCGTTGTTGTTGTTCTTTTTTCTCTTTTCTAATCAAATTAACTAACAAGATCTTGTGCCAAAAAAACATATTGCTCCTTGGTTACTGCAAACAAACAATGGAAGACCTTTCCAATGTTTTTTCAGATTTATTCAGAGAGCACAAAACGTCTGATTGAGGCTGAATGGTAATCTTACTGGATTTGTTTATGTTTCTATGGTTACAGTTCTGTTACAGTGTCTATGGTTCTGGTTTTTGTTGGAAGCTTGTAAGTTAATTTAACTTGTAATACAATCATTTTCAATCAATATTTTGTGTCAAATGATTGTCTTTGGTACGTAGCTGTGTAATATGCAGGATAATGTACAGACAGCCAGTCATTATTACATTACATTATCCCTTACATATGCGTGTGTGTGTGTGTGTGTGTGTGTGTGTGTGTGTGTGTGTGGACGAATTCACATATTGACATGTGATATGTACAGTATGTCTGGAAATTGTCTAATGAACTGAGTTTAAGCTCCAGGAGAGAGAGAGAGAGAGAGAGAGAGAGAGAGAGAGAGAGAGAGGTGGAAGAGAAAAAGAGAAAAGGCTGAATGAGACAAAAAAAGGGAGAGAAAGAAATATTCAATGTGAAAAAAATAAAAAAATAAAGCAAGGGTAAGGTAAAAGATTTGAGGAAATGGCAGCCATTTTGACTGATTTATGATGGACGACATCTTGTATCAGGTTTTAACACTGTGATATCAAACAAATGTCATACTGTATAGTAGTTTGTCAGTGTGAGGAAGGGAGAAGAGTGGAGAGAAGAGAAGAGGAGAGATGAGAGGACAAATGGGAAGAGATGAGGGTGACAGAAGAGTAGAGAACAGTAGAGGAAGAAAGAAGGAAAGAAAGAAAGAAAGGAGGGAGGACAAACAAGGACAAATGACCATCACTATCAGTCTATAGCTCCTGAATCAGTCTTTAGGGGGCATACAGTCCTTCTATAGACTCTCTCTCCCTCTCTCTCTCTCTCCCACTCTCTCTCTCTCCCTCCCTCTCCCTGGCTACCGAATAGCGATGCAACACATTAAACAGTCCCAGGAGGGGATACAGCTAACGAGACTCAGCAGTCACTGGCTGCCTACCAATAGAGGCTTATAGCATAAGACCGGCAAGAGACAGAGATTAAAGTGGTATTCAACTTAGCCTCCTTGGACCTCTGTTGATTTAAATGGAAGGAGAGAGAGGTAAGAGAATTGCAGACGGAATGAGGTAGAATGAGAGAGGGAATGGGAAATAAATAGAGAATCAGGGAGAGGAGGGAAGCACAGAGGGAGATGCAGTCTGATAGAGATGTAGCACAAGTCACTCTGCAGTTATTTGGAAAGTTCAGATTTTATTTTCTTTCCAGCTCAAGGTTAAAGGAAGGATCTGGCAGCAAGTCACATGTGAAAGACCCAGGTTTTTTGGGTTAGAATATGCCAGTTCAGTTCTGCTTTTGAGCATTTGAGAAATAAATAGGCTTCATTGGACTGTCTTGCAATAATAATGCAGGACAGATACAGGATGAAAAACTTCTACAATGGATATTAATGCACATACACTGCAAAAAATTGACAAGTTGACCAGTGATTTTATCTTGTTTCCAGACCTTTCAAGCTCATTTCATGATATTTTTAGTTAAATTATCTCACTGCACTGGCAGATAATCTTGCTGGTTTCAATAAATTTCATGGCAATATTCTTTCAAGAAATCATCATAAAACAATGACGAAAATCTTTAAACAGGAAACTTTCTCCAAGACAATTTAACTTTTACCAATAAATGTCCTGAAACCAGTTACATTCTCCTGGAAAAAAGTCTAATTTGTTGAAACACTTTACAATAAGGGTCACTAAGGGTTAGTTAATGCTTAATAAGTATTAACTAACCCTTAATTAACAGTTAACTAATGTGTAATGTACTAATGGTGTCCATGTTAACTAAGGTATTAATTTATACATCATTTAATAGTTTAAAGATGACTATTAAATAATGTATAAATTAATACCTTAGTTAACATGAACACCATTAGTAAATGATTACCAGACACATTAGTTAGTTAATTATGTACCTTTACCCTTACCCCTTACCCTACCCTAATGTACCCTTATTGTAAAGTGTTACCATTTCACTAAAAAAAATCATAAAATAGGCTTGATAAGTCTGGCTACAAGATAAAATATCTTAACAAGTTTGTCAGTTTTTGCAGTGTAAGAACACAAATATGATATTAAAGTTAAGGAAGAAGACTAGAATCTGTATTACCAGAGAACACTCGATGCAGATGTTGGACATATTTATTCAAATGAAAGTAAGTCTGTACATTTCCTCAAAAAAAAAAAACGCTGCCAGGAAATATTTAACACATTACATAATTCAATATTAAATTCCGCAGTGATGTTTTTGAAAACACAAAGATTTCGGATGAATTAGGAAATCTCTCGGGGCCATTTTGCACAACAGTTGGCAGCCTCTAATTACTTCCATTTGGATCCGTCTCTGCCAGTCTGCAGACTGTATTTCACTCCGTCTGAAACGCAGTCATGCCAGCTTCTTTGAATAAGAGCAGGGAGCGTTCCTCATAAGCGCTTTCCCTCCTCTTGTTTATCTGGCGGTGGAGAGCCGGCGCCGCTAGAGACATTTCCCACTGTGGTTGAAATGGGGGCAACGTTAGCCGAAGGGTTATAAAAGCGTCACCGGTTCAAATGCTAGGAACAGCTGGGAACTTTCGAGTTGCCCTTGAGCAAGGCACTTCACCCCAAACTACACCGACTGAACGGAACGGCTCCAAAAAATTACGTACACGCATGAATTTCCACCCAAAAACGCATACCACAACAAGTCTTTGAAATGAAGCCTTTAATCAAAAAAAATTGAACAGATTGTGCACTGCAAGCGTCACAGCGACTAAAAAACCGCGACTGAACCATGGGGTGGATGTGGAACCGAAATGGAAATTACTCCCGCCCACAACATTTAGAAAATAAAAAAAAAAAAACGGACAAAAAAAAAAAGAGGGGAAATGTTGTTTCACGGGATTGTTTCAAAAAGCTGTACTGGTGCCATCCTCCTTGTTTCCGCCTGGAGGGATTTAATGCTTGACTTTTCACAGGGAACATAAGACGTGGGGAAGTACGAGTATCCGGCTCTCTAAATGGGGAACGCTGAAGTAGAGTACACGCACATTAAAAAAAAGCTGCAGTTCTTCTTCTGGGTTTCATCTGTGAGTAAAAGTACTTCGTTACTTTGTGCCCCCGCTGCCCGTATACCGCCGGAGGGGATTTAGCGGCTCACTTTTCACAGAGAAACCAGGAGACGAGACGAGAAGTGCGGCGCTGGAGTGGTTTTACTGTGCGTGCCTCTGAATACACAACTGTGTGATGGCAAGGTATGGAATCCCTGCTCGTTTGGTTCATGAAGTGTGCATGTGACGTATCCTGTTCTTATCAGAACCTTACACTGGAAAACTTTCCTTCTTAACAAGTCATTTAGTCTCTACGGAAGAGGATTTGGGCCATGTGAAAAAAGTATTTGAGTTCTGAGTTTAAAGTCCAGAATTCTGAGTTGAAAGTCCAGAATTCTGAGTTTAACGTCCAGAATTCTGACTTTAGTCTCAGAATTCTGAGTTGAAAGTCCAGAATTCTGAGTTTAAAGTCCAGAATTCTGAGTTGAAAGTCCAGAATTCTGACTTTAGTCTCAGAATTCTGAGTTGAAAGTCCAGAATTCTGAGTTTAAAGTCCAGAATTAAGCAATATTACACTCGAGGGTGAGCGTTACAGTCAGTATTGGCACAACAGTGATGCGGTCAGACCGCATCACTGACTCCTATGTAATGGAACCTAGTTTATTACTCCAGCAAGTAGGCCGACCCTTAGTAACGACCTAGCAACAGAGACGATTTCTAGTCCCTGTTGAGTCAGCCAGCCAACTTGAGCTAATGCTTTCTACAGATCGTGGGATTTCCCAAACTGAATAAATACCACACATATAAACACAAAACTGCCTCGCTAGCTCAGTCTTGTTGTAACTAAGATATCTGCTGAAAAAAATAATTTTTCCATGGACAGATTTAGCTGCTACGTCCGCGAACTTCACATGTATTTTTAAGCTAGTAGCGCCGTGTCACCGACTCACCGGCACAGCTGATGGAGAATGCAGAGCGTCTGGTACTGAACAGAGTTATATTTAAATATACTGTATGATAATATGGCGGAGTAATATTTAGTGATGAGCACGGCTAGGTGTGCTGTCATGCTGATTTGATCACGTTCTAAATGTCTAGTTGACCAATCAGATTGCTTGGTCGGAACTACCTGCTGTATAATTCTGAGTTTAATGTCCAGAATTCTGAGATTAAAGTCAGAATTCAAACTTTTCACATGTGGCCCGTAAATCTCATATTCAATCCTATAATTTTTTTTTTTCTTAAAGCAAGTGAAAAATTCTGCCACCAGAGGTGAGATAATTTCACTTGCACTGCAGTTTTCAGGAATTTTCTAGAAACAAGTGTCAGTATCTTGAAACCAAACAGAATAAATCAGATCAATGAAGTTACACTTGACTCAAAAAAACTCTTGGAACAAATTGAACTGTATTGGAAACTTCTTATTGGAAAATTCTCTCACCCCAATGGGCAGATTTTTTTCACTTGTTTTAAGAAAAGTAAGGACTTTTAGGACTCAATACTGGATAAAATGGATACTTTTTGCAGTCTACATTTGATATATATGAATATAGAGTCTATTTAAAAAAAAAAAAGTCCATTCTTCCCTTCCTCTTTCTCTCTCTCAAAGACTTGCTTGCAACTCTGGAGATCTAGCCGGCGAGGGTAGTAAGGTGTTAGTATGTGTTACAACACACATATAATATCTTACGCCTGTAAAAAGTAGTGTAACAAATTACTATTTCAGTTGCAGCAGTAATATTACAGTTACCAATTGTTGCTTTTGTTATCACCGCCTCTAAATTTAAAATTGAAGTTGAGTTATCCAAAAAATATGATTATCCTCATCCTGCGATTTGTTTTCTTTATAATTAGTCATTGTCCTCTCACAGAGCTTGCCAGATTTCCTTAGATCTGCCAAAACTCTAAGCTCTTTTAAAAGTGGGCTCAAAACCTTCCTTTTTTTCACCAGCTTTTGACTAACCTTTTGTGCATGTATATGGCTTTATGTGGATGTATGTATGTGTATATATACATATTTTAAATATAAGTGTATATTTTTATCACATTTTATATTTATTTCTTGTTGTTATTTCTACTATTTTAAAATGTTTTTGTTGTTTTCATTGTTTTAGCATGTAAAGCACATTGAGGTTTCCTGTGAATGAATTGTGCTGTAAAAATAAAGGATGACTTGACTTGACAATGAGTGAGCTCAAATGAGAAACAGTAGAGAAGTTGACTTTCTCTGGTGGACGTTCTCCCACTACTTTGACTTCATCCAGTAAAAAGATGACAAGAATGTTGGACATAAACGGCGTTTGGTTTCCTGATAGAGATGGGACGATATATCGAAATTCAATATATCGCGATACAATGTGACAATACGTATCGTGGGGCCGAAAAATGAATCGCGATATTGACCATCACAATTTCACAAGCTCTCCATCCAAATTATATTATTTGCACTTTGTAATGACATTTTAAAATTGTTGTTTACATTCAAGCAAGCTAATGCCATCGCTAGAAAGTTTTGTGACTCAAAAATAAACCTAGTTCTGCACAGTCAGACTTTGTTGTCATGACTACATGTTGACTACAGTAATACACTGAAGGTATACAATATTAGGCACATAGGGCTGGGCAATATGGTTGAAATCAATATCATGATAATCATAAGGATTTTTCTCAATATCAATATATATCATGATATGGTTCATGTATGCAAAATCACGTTAAATAATCAAATGAATGTTCATCTCATTGAACCGAATGGTGATGTTAGGCGCGGCGTCAAACAAAACTGAAATTTTCAAATAATATTCCTACCATACCTCATTTTATCAGAGTTTTTAAGTAAGATTTGCTTGTCATCATCAATTCAGACAGCAGAAATGTGTCACAATATCAAAATATCTTCATATCATCACGATATGATTCCACTGAAAGACGATAAATGATAATATTGAATTATCGCCCAGCCCTATAGGCACATCTTCCTGATATAGAGTTGCAAACCCCGTTTTGCACAATCAACATTTATCCCAAATGTCCCAAAAACTCAGTTGTCCCAAAGCTTACAAATTACATCTCCTCCTTTGTGAGTGGTATAGATTTAATAAGGGAAATCAATAAGGTATAATGGCTTTTACCTGGATTCACCTCATCAGTGTGCTTCATGAAAAGACGACGTATATTTTGTACATCCAGAGTATATTACTTTTTCCAAGTCGTGTGCCCAAGACTGTGAGGTGTAACGCGAAACACTCGGCGTGATCGTAAACGAGGGTTTTCTAATCTAGCGGTTCTCAACGTGGGGCCCAGGGACCACCAGGGGTCCTTGAAATTGAAGAATCGTGAATCAATTAGAGAATGTAGAAGAATGACTGTTTTGATCATCGTTTCTCTGTTATCTCTCTACCTACAATACAGATAGTCATGGAATTCTGGACAAAATCATATCTAACAATAGAAATATTTTCAGATTTGGGTCCGAAAGATAAAATCTCAACAAATGGGGGTCCGTGGCCTTAATTTGTACTAAATTAGGGGTCCTTGATATGAAAAAGGTTGAGAATCACTGTCATAAATTACACTCATTAAACAATAAATGCCCCCCAAAATACTAAATTTGTGTTTTTTTATATGCATATATTCAAATTTCTTTTACTTTTACTTAGTAGAAAACTGTATTTTTATCTAACAATAAAAAGATTCTCAGATTTGGGTCCGAGAGACAAAATCTCAATGGTGGACTGTCCAAATGGGGGTCCGTGGCTCTAATGTGGACTAAATTAGGGGTCCTTGATATGAAGAAGGTTGAGAATCACTGTTCTAATCAATCATCTCTCAGGCTCTGACAGATGATGTTGAGCGGCGGATTGACGTTTGTTATGTGAGGACTGCCTCTCCTCTGCATGGAGTGCGGTGACAGAAAGCTGAAGTGGGAGTGTTCAAATCCTCCCTCCTCTTGTTCAGCCTTCACGCACTCTTTCACTCTCCGTCTCTCCGAATACTATCTCCCTTTTTCTGTTCTCTAACCCATCCATAAATACCTACGCTCCGTCTATCTGCCGCACGTCTCTCTCTTCCTCTTCCCCTTCTCTTCCACTCCCTCTCTGTCTCTATTGCTGCATCCTTCTCCTCAATTGGCATGAATAATAGATGCCGAAGCATCTAAATACGATGAAAATAGTAAAAGATGAATACAATAACTCGATAACTAGTACGTAACAATAAATATCCATTCCCCCTTTTCTGTTTCTCTATGCCTCTCTCTTTGTTTCTCTCTCTCTCTCTCGCTCTCTCTGTTTTCTCTGTGTCAGAAAGACGTAAAATGATGTAAATAATGTGGATAACAATTGTAATAGACATAATGAAGCACAACAAATCAAGGCAAGACACAATATTGATAGTAATCTGAAATCTGTAATCTCTCTCTGTTGCTCTATGTCTCTCTACCTCCCTCTCTGTTTCTTTTTGGCTCTGTTTATTTGTCTCTCTCTGTTTCTGTATATCTATCTCCCCCTCTCTCTCTTTCTCTGTTGCTCTGTCTCTCTCCCTCTCTCTCTGTTTCTTTGTCACTCTCCCTCTCTCTCACTCTTTCTGCCTCTCTACGCCTCTCTCTCTCTCTCTCTTCCAGTTTATCTATGTCTCTTTCTCTGTACTCAAGCAGCTAAGTGACAAACTCGGTTTCTACGTGGTTGGCTGCCTGTCTCTGTCTGACTGTCTGAGGAACAATCTGTGTGTGTGTGTGTGTGTGTGTGTGTGCGCGCGCGCATGGGGAGAGGTTGTGTATCTTATCTTACTTTTATGCTGCAATGTTAGTAATGGCAGAGTGAGTGAGAGAGAGAGAGAGAGAGGTGAAAGCAAGAGAGAAGAGGGAAAGAGGAGAGGACAGAGAGAGAGAGGGAAGGAGGTGTGTGGGGGGGGGGGGGGTGAACGAACTGAATAATAAAGAGACTGGGAGATGCAGACAGTCATTACTATGAGAGAAAAGGGTATTGAGGGTGTCAGTCGCTGTAGTATTTTGTGGTGAATTATGATGTGTCACATTAAAAAATCAGAGTCAAAACAGCAAAATTTTATATAAAAGTAAAAGTTTCTACTCTCATTTGAAGTAAAAAAGTTATTTGGACGATAAAGAAACGATGCAATAAATAGCCATGGAGACAGATTTGTTGAATAAATAATGACTTGGCATGATCAGCCTGATAAATGGCTCAGTCTCACCGCACAACAGTTCCAAAGTGGTTTAGGACGGACTGAAATGTCTGTAAAGTATCTGTCCACCACCACCTCCAGAAATGTCATGCACATTGTTTCCCCCTTGTATAAAACTCATTAGCTGCTTCATTAGAATATTGCCAAGTGCATTTCTTTTGTCTTCTGACAGCATGAAATATGGCCAACATTAGCTGACAATGAAGAACAATAACAACTTGCCCAATACTAACGGTATTTACACCGGACATGATTTCACCAGGCAAACAGTTCGCCTCCATTGTCTACAAGAAGTGAATAACCGTGTGTGAGCGACATGACAGGCTCTCGATATGATGAGAAAAGTTGAAAAAGTTTCATATTTTGCAAAATGAGCCTGTCAGTCACGCCGTGAGAACCAGCCGCACTCAAATAGCTGAAGGATTGTTGGTTTTTCTGCTGTGTAACGTTACTTTAGCTGCTAGCATTAGCTCTGCTAGGCTAAACGTGTAGCCTGCTAGCTTAACTATTCAATCGACATCCAAATAGCTGGAGACACTTATTTTCAAAGTTTCAAAAGTTTGTGTAAATTGTCTTGACAGTTGGATTAAAACTAAAACTATTTTAACTTTCTGGCACAACATTACCGTTACAGGAAATGTGGAAATACTGAAAAAGTTACAGGAAAACAAGCTACATTTGTAGCACATCGTCCTCTATTGAGGGTTAAATATTCTGTTAACACACATTAACCCTCCTATTGTGTTCAGGTCAAATTTGACCCGTTTCAAGTTAAAATATTTCATAAATATTATGTTTTTTTTTATTGGAACAAGGCTTCGAAACAGCTATTTAAACACAACAAAACCAATGGTTTTCATTTTTATTTTGAAGGTCTCTAAAAATTTTTTTACATCTGTGGTGTTCCAGGTCAAATCTGACCCGGCAGAGAATATTAAAGAGTCTGGGTGGTTCTGTGGATAAGATTTTACTCAAACGTGACTCAAACTCTTGGGGGAACATCTTTTTCAGGTTCCCATTATGTGCTATATAGAGCTGGGGAACATAGGACCCTGGGAACATAGGACCTTGGGAACATAGGAATCTGGGAACATAGGACCCTGGGAACATAGGACCCTGGGAGAGCACATATGTAGAACCGGGGAACATAGGACCCTTTGTCATGTTCCCATTATGTGCCATATAAATCTGGGAAACATAGGGCCCTGGGAACATAGGACCCTGGGAACATAGGAATGACTCCCTATTGGGACACTACGTATCTCTTCACTAACTTTGTTTATGTGATTTATTCAATAGAAGGCATTTTTCACCCACAAAATTGATTGACTGTGCTGTTGTTATAATGTATATGACCACTAGACAACTTATATTGTTTAAAGAGGCATTAAGTAATCAGTGACCATTAGGAATTGCAACAACATCGACATAACTTATTCCTACAGAAGCTCCTTGAGCTATGGTGGCCTGTAATTGACACAAACAATAGTCACATATTCACAATAGAGAGTAGTAAACTATCTAATTAGAGCGGAGATCCATAAATTCACTTTACCTTTGGTTGGGGTTCAGTTGGGTCAGGGTACATGTTTACACATGTAAACATGACTGACTTATCATTAAACAGTGCCTGACAAACAGTGGGTAATATGGTCTTGTATTCAAGTTACCATGGAATCTGAAAGTTGAAATAATTATACACATAGAAGGGTATCTGCACACTGAAATCAATGCAGGTTTAATTTAATGGCCAAGAAATGAAACTTGCACTGTGCTCCAAGTCTCAATGGAAAGTTTAGCATTGCATGCTGCTTCAGAAGCCATTATACCCCACTGAGGCATAAATCTGTAGGAGGCATTACTGTACGCTGAAACGCCATGAAAATAATCTTTAAAATCAAATAAAACAAGCATAACAACATTAGGCTATAAAAGAACATAACTGTCTCCTTTTATTTGCAACATTGGTATTAAACAGAAAGCGTATAAATCTGGAGAACGTAGAGAAATATGCACAACACAAACTTAGTCAATGTCATAAAATATAAATGGCAGTCGCATTAGATTCTCCACCGTTACAATTTTAATGTGTGAATGCATTAAAAAAGAAAGGGCTCTACGAGACTTTCGGAGGCTTATTCTGCTAGTGCATGTAGATGTATGCTCTTGACTACCAGGACTGGGTTTTCACTGTAACATTTAAGTATTGTTACTCAAGTACTGGGCTTAAGTATAGTGCTGAGGTGCTTGTTCCTCACTCAAGTGTTTCCATTTACTGCTATTTCAAAGTATAAATCAAACTTTATCTAGTAACGCTGAAGAAAACATCAACAGACTAAACATGCATGACAGCCTTGGTGGGTTATTCTACTTCTACTACTGTTTGAAAAAGTCAAACTTGTTCCCCTTTCAGCTATCAGGGAGAAATGACCTGTTCATTTCTACTTTACAAGGCAACAGTAACTGTAGTGTTAATGCTGGATAGATACAGCAGTGCGGCTGGATAATGAGGAATCTCTTTGATGGGGGCCACCTTCATGTGTGCTCTTGATTTCATAGATTGAGCTACTGGCTTGAAAAGTCAAGTCTATTAGTATAGCCATTAATTACAGTTGAAGTCTCAAAGGGCTTCACACCGCCCACATTATGAAACAATAAATGAAGATGAAAAAACTCTATGTAAAAAAAACAACAACAAACCTTTAGAATTTGTGGATGATCAATTATGGGTAAAAGCACATTCCGTTTTGTTGGTGGAAAATAATCTCTTCGTAATGGTAAGATCCCATCATTTCTAAGCACAGTTTACAACTGAAAACTAGACTTCAAACTCATGTTAGCTGACAGATCAAGAGCTTGGTCGATCAATTTATAAGTGATTAGCGAGTAGTAAATGGATCTGGATCTGACCTGGTCATTCTAGTCTTATGTGAGACCTTCTATGTGAGGGCCAGGCACCAACCACTGCGTGTCCATCCCTTAGTCGCCCCCCAGCTTAACAGAATTTTCAGGTATATAATTTGAATAGGGCAATGGACTTGAGGACTGCAGTGATAGCAACTCATTAGGTAACACCACTGTATAATATGACCCCCCAAAACCTGCAGGAGGAGGAGCAGCATCTGTAAAGACTGGAGGGGATGCAGATGTCTCGACAAAGTTGTATAAAAGAAAGAGACACCATTCCAAAGATAGCATAACAGGCCAGAAGTGAAGATCTGGTCCGCCCTTACATTGTTTAATTAATTCAGCCAAGCTCTTGAAAGCTCAGCAGTATGCTAAGCACCCTTGCACTTGCCGTGTCTTGATTTACGGGAAATATTCTACGCCACTAAATGCACCTAGCCAATGTGTAGGAACAGCATGTTGCAGTCTTAATGCATACTTCCACTGAGGCGACAACCAGCAGCATGCCAGCATGTCATGTATATGCCAAAATAGATTTCTAATTTCCAGAAATAACCTGACATTAGAAACGAAGCCCAGCCAACCACCTGTTAATGATTCATATTTAGTAGATTAGGTTTGACGCACACGAAAATCTCAAAGACCAATTTGGAGATAGTTTGACAAACCCCATTTGGACTCATTGTTAGCAGCAAGAGGTAACGGAGCTCGCTGTTTCAACCAACAACTGACTGGAGCCAATATTGTCTGTGGGTCCAAGTACTACAGGTATGTAAGAGACTGTGGTTATTAGTATG
The DNA here is from genome assembly GCF_046629955.1 of Centroberyx affinis. Lineage (NCBI taxonomy): Eukaryota > Metazoa > Chordata > Actinopteri > Beryciformes > Berycidae > Centroberyx > Centroberyx affinis. The sequence goes on from NW_027283830.1 coordinate 165,232, forward strand.
TGGTACAAAAGAAAGCATTTTTGTTGTTGGACCGTTACCCTCTTACCCCTATCCCCCTCCAAAAGTTATCTTGACTTCAATATAAAGCGTGACAGCCTATCATTTGTCAAACAGAATATAATATGATATTATCAGTGTTTTCCCACAAGCGTACTGACTTGCCAGCAAAAGAGAAAAAATAGCCATCAAGGGGGGGGGGGGGGGGGGGGGGGTCAGGGGTCATGCTCTCCCGGGAGGAATTTTTGATGAACAAGCGTTACTTTGTTGTCTATTCATGCATTCTAACGCCTTGACTCCATTCAAAATCCAAGGCTAAAATGTTTTAAAGCCAGTTTTGCAAAGCCTGCATAGTACGGAACTCACAGTATGGAGCTACTAAACAAAAAGCTGACCGCCTGCGTGTTGGAACAGTGATTTGATTTTAATATATCACGGCCTGTCGAGGACTTTTGATTAATGAATCGTCCTTGCCAGTTGTCAGCGCGGTGTCGAGTCCAATCAAACTGAGTTGGAGCAATGATATTCATCTTATATCTGAGCGCTGGTCAGTTTTACACGTCTGGCAACTAAGACGTGTCAAGTTCCTATCTGACACAGCAGAGACGTTTCCGTAGATTTTTTTTCCCCGTAGAAATTTAAGTTTCACTGCTCTTTGGTATTTTGGATGGGGAGTGATTTGTGGATCAGTGAGGTGATGCCTGTTTATTTATTTTTTTATTTTTTTAACCATGTCAAACATACAAAATCACTACACTCTCATCTCATTTAGTCTGCTGCCTCTCTGGAATCCAAACGACAGAAATCCATCAAAGTGACAGAACAATTAATCACACATGCAGCTTCTTTTTTTCTTTGTCTCCATAATACAGTAAATTTGATTTTGCTTGATGGCTGTATTTGGGTAGTGTGCTATTGGGAGAAAAGCCAACTGTACCTCCTCTTGCAATCAAAACCGCTGATGAGCATCAGCAGTGGGCCGTCATTAAGGCAATTAACCTCCGGTATTGATATGAACGAATCGAAGGCGAATTCTATTGTACTGCCAAGGGTAAAGAAGCAGTGAAAATCGTTACCCAGTGTGGGCAAACAGGAGTTTAGTAATAGTACAAACTTAAAGCTGCTATCTGTCATTGCAATCTCACACATAATTTCTCTCTCAAGTTCTATCTCAAGTTCTAACTCTTTATCTCTCTATACCTTTTTCTCTCCCATCAATTTTTTTTTTCTTTCACAGAATGCACTAAAGCTGTTAAAGAGACAGTTTTGTTCCAGTGTGAGATATGTAACATTTGAAGATTTTATGTCTCAAGATCAATAGTAGTCTCTCTCTCTCTCTCTTTGCCATTATCAACTTGTAGCTTACTTTATATTATTCAGTAAACCAACAAGACTGCTGATGTAAAAAAAAAATCCCTCTTTATACTCCTCGTCCTTGCCCCTGGCTTAATGAAAACACATTCAAAACTGCCTTAATCATTAATTTCCCTCTCCGTGTTGCTCAAGGTCTTAACCAATCTCGTCATGTTTGTGTGTGTGTGTGTGTGTGTGTGAGAGAGAGATAGAGAGAGAGACAGCACGCACTGGTGTGTGTCTGTTTGAGAATGTGATTCCCTGACTGACAGCACAAAATGAAAGCACATAATGGTTTTTAAAATAATAATTCATTAGTTTCAGATAAATAAATGTCCATTTTGCTGCCCTATCACAAATTTATATAGCAAAACAGTGATTCAAACTATACCCAGTTCATGAAAACTTTACAGGTCTACCTGGAAAAATCCTGTCATGCACACAGAATGAGATGTTTTATATTTACGGCAGCAGCAACAGTGGTTTGTTTTACCACTGTAACGGGGCATTAAATAATCTATGACATTTATCTACCTCTGTTGGTAGCCAGAGAATACGCTGGGAAAGTTCAAACTCCATGTTCGTGGTTCCACTTGTTAGCACTGATGCTAGCACTTTTCAACGGAAACATGAACTAGCATACAGTTGTAGTGGGACAGGCGTAGCATTTAGCGCAAAGTCCTCAAACTTTTTTTGGTTTGTTTTTTACAGAAAATGCGGCAAACCAAAACCTTTGCATATCCTTTAGTCAAATGTGTCCACAGCTATCCGCACGGTAAAACTCTTAACATTACCTATCATATATTTACAAGCCAGGGGCCGGATTCACAAAACAAGAAAAAAAATCTTCTCAAGTGCCATTTTTTTCTTAACTTTAGTCTTAAGGGAAAAAAATAGGAAAAAATGCTATTCTCAAAAACAGTTCTTATATATTTTCTTAACTTTCTTCTTATGTTTCTTCCTAAGAAAAAACTTAGGAATAAATGGTATTCTTGAAATGAAAGTTTTCAAATTTGTTCTTGAAATTTTTCTTAACTTTAAGACGGCCCTTCACCTGTCTTAAAACTCCTACAGTGAAAAGCTAAGCCTCTAATATCATATATTTAAACACATTTTAGACAAGTAGGTTATAGTTCAAAGTCTTCATAGGTTCCCCTACACCTAACATTAAGATAAACATTTATTGTAAAGCTTTATTTGGTGTAGGGCCAGGTAGGCCTCTGTCTCATGTTTATTTAAAATAAGCTGCAAATTTTACAATTACCAACAGCAACCAATGTTTAAATCTTTGCCCTAGTTGCCCTAAATAGGTTTTTACTCAATTGTTTTGTAGATGGAAGCACTTTGGGTTGCCTCCTAGCCTTGTCTCCTAGCTTCCTAGCCTCCTAGCCTTGTCTCCTAGCTTCCTAGCCTTGTCTCCTAGCCTCCTAGCCTTGTCTCCTAGCCTCGTCTCCTAGCCTCAATGGCAGTAAGCCTAAAGTTTATTAACCAGAATTAATTCAGGCCCTATTTTGAGAAGTAAAATTAAAGAAATTTGTAAGAAATGAGACTGTTACTAAGAAAATATTGAGGAATTGCACTTAAGAGCCTACTTAAGACCTTAAAATGTACCTAAACCTACACCTAAACCTAAAATTTCCTCTTGTGTCATGTCGTTTCTTAAGATCTATCTTAAGAACAAATTGGTGAATCCGGCCCCAGATAGGCAACAGCCTCCAGTTTAGCTTTAGCTAGCTAACTTACCTAAATGTTGTTGCTGCTGTCTGCTGCGTTGACGTTAAGTGGAAGAGTTTTGGTGTTTTTGTGAGGATGTGTTGCCGAAGGAAAAAAAGTGGACTCGCAAGACCACAGCTTCCTGACTACAAAGTGGAAACTTAGATGCGCTGCCATGCTAACTTTCCCACCGAATTGCAAACAACAAACCTCTCACAATAGAGAGGAGTAAGCTAGCTAATGAGAGCAGAGATCCAACAGAGATGTCTAGTGAAGCGGTAATATATCAGAGGTAATATATCACCATGCACTGGACCATAAACACTGGAATAAAAGTAGATATATTATGGTCATTTTGTGCTATGGGACAGTAAAAATCTTACTTATTGCACCTTTAAAGATGACTGGTAACATAAGTTCATATGTGTTTAAGTGTATTTGTGTTTGTGTACATATGCAGGATGATGTGTTTTCTATGTACGATGTGTATCTGCTACTGTACATATGCGCGTATGAGTGTATATGCATATGTGTGTGTTCTTTTTGTGTGTGTGTGTGTGTGTGCGCATTGCAAGAAAGCCATCATCTTTCACAATGCGAACCAATTTCACCCAATAAGGCAACGGAGAGTGAGACGAAGCGTTCCATTTCAATCCGCCTTGAACACAAAAACACACACACACACTCTGTCTCTCTCTCTCTTTCTCTCTCTCTCTGTCTCACACACACACACACACACACTTCAAGGTCAGAATGTAAAGGGAAGCAATGAGCTGTTTCACTGTGCCATCTGTCTGCCTTACATACACACATCTCTCTATTAGTCGCTCTCTCTGTCTTTTTCTCTTGTTCTCATTCTTACTCTGCCTCTCTCTCTCTCTCTCTCTGTCTTTCTGCTGCCATTTCCCTTCATACTCTTTCACTTTCTCTCTCTCTCTTGTTTTTTCTTTGATTCCTCTTCTTATTCCGCATCATTTTAATCTTTATTTATCCCGGAAAAGTCAATTGAGCATGCCCAGTACAGATTCTCTATCTTTCTAATTCTCTCTTTCTATCTCCATCATTATCTCTCTCTCTCTCTCTCTCTCTCTCTCTCTCTCTCTCTCTCTCTCTCTCTCTGCCCCATATTAGGAATACAGACTTCACTATAATGACCAAATGGTCTCTGGAACTTCAACCATACACACACACACACACACACACACACACAAGCTCTGGCTGTTTCTTGGATTTTCATGATCTACTGGCTCCATATCTTACTTTTTTATTAAGTTTTTTTATCTGTTATGTGTCCTTGGTTTTCTATAGAGGAGTTGGTAACAAACCTTAAACTTGACTTGCAGGCAAACACACACACACACACACACACACACACACACACACACACAACGCACTCAGCAGTGAGACAATTTACCGCCTCTCCTAATGCCCACAGCCAATAATTGCACACCATTAAATGTCGGCACAATGACTTGCTGAGTGGGAGACTGCAGAGATGTGTGTGTGTGTGTGTGTGTGTGTGTGTGTGTGCATTTGCTTGCTTGTGTGTGTATAAGCATAGATGTGAAAGGTAACTTGTATAGGTGCATATATGTGAAATGTTTTTGTGAGTGCTTGCCCTTGCACATATATCTCTTTGTGTGTGTGTGTGTGTGTGTGTGTGTGTGTGTGATACTACCATTGCACTATGCATTGTTGGTTTAAATGGACGACAGTGTTCATATATTCTCCTCAGAGTTAGGATGCGTTCTTATGCATGAGTGTGTGCATAGCATGAATGTTTATAGGGATTGGAGACGGTGAGGGAGAAAGGGCGATAATGAGAGAGGGAAAAAAGAGCGATAAATCAGAACAGAGAGACAAAAAGAAAGAGAGAAACGAGAAAGCAAGTGGATTTATGAAGTGAATGCACAGTCCTTCAGCCAAGCCGGTGGGTTGGACGGTGTTTATGGATGTGCTCCATGGTTTTGCTCCAGGCTTTAAATTTGGCTCCATTAGTTTATTAGTTTATTAGAGTTTTTCCAAAGTTACGTTAAAGGCAGTCTGTGTAGGATTTTCATTCTAGCCTACAATTCTGGAGGGATGAACTTCCAATCTATTCATTCCCCATTCGGTTTGTTGTGGCCCCTGTAATTAGCTCAATGTATAACAAAGCTCCGCCCCTATATCTGAAGCCCCTCCCACCTCTTGTAACCGTCCAACCAGCTTCCCTCAACAAAGGGTGTATAGTGCAAAATATGGTGGAGGAGCAGCAAGTCGTATGTAAAGGCCCAAAACGTATTAGTTGACCATAATGTAATAACATAATGTCATAAAATCAAATGTTATACAGCCCATAACGTAATAAATAATCGAATAATGTAATAAAATCTCGAAGCCCATAACAATCATTTCTTATGTTTTGCTAGTTTATGACATTACAGGCCTGATAACAATATTTTTTGCTAAAGTAAGTCAGTCTAAAATGTATTTTATTTGACTGTGTTGTTGTTCTTTTTGGTGTAGACTTTTTTTGGCAATGCTTTAGTGAGAGAAGAAACAAGTTCCTTGATTAATTGGCGTTCATGTGATGAGTTGGAACATTTTGGGTGACGCTCTCTACTTTCAGTTGAATTGACGAATAGATCATCTGTGCTGTGGAGAGGTAAACACATATTTCACCGGAGCTTCCCTCGCAAAAAGGGATCAAATGAACTTTGCAAAAAAAAACACCTTTGAGTTAATGTCATAACTCAAAGGTGTTTTCGCAGAGTTATCTGACATAGTTTATGAATGGAGGCGCAGCTGCAGTGGCAGGAATGGAAGGAGTAAATTTGGATATGTGATTTGCAAAATAGAATCCTATGTTTAACAAATCGTAATTTAACAAATGTCATTTTATTACATCATTGTTTTGTAATTACGTTATGTTGTTGTTGCATAAATAAAATAAAGCAAATGATATAAATTAATATAACTGAAATGTTTTAGAAAATTCAATTAATTTTATTAATTTATTAAATATATTTTATTTACAAATGTAATTGTATTGCATGTATAAAGCTTTGTTTTTTCTAATGCTTCTTCCAGTTTCCTACCTACCGCATTATCTATCTATCTATCTATCTATCTATCTATCTATCTATCTATCTATCTATCTATCTATCCAGCCATCCATCCATCCATCCATCCATCCATCTATCTATCCAGGAGAGGTGACTGATACAGACAGAGGCCTTATCCTCCATGATGTTTTAATGCTGTTGACCCCCTTGTATTGTAGATCATGGATACTGGGGGCCCCATTGGGGGTTACACACACATACACACACACACACTAACCATAGCCAGTGGCTGTGTCCTAACTCACGCTGTTTTGTGGCCCCATGGAGAATTAATACCCTCCCAATAAAAAGCTAATCACCTAATAAAACAACAGGGCAACAAATGATTTATCTGTTCAATAAAATCCACCAACTCTGCTGTAACCAAAACAAATAGAATGTATATTAATGGTTTGCTATGAGCTAGTTGTGCTGATGATGAAGTGTCTCTGTGCTTTGGATAATACACACTGCTGAAACCACCATAGAACTGTAACAAAATACTCAACTTACTGCTGCATCTATTCCATCTGATTCTATTCTAGAGGTTCCAATGTAGTTTATTTAATAACCTCAAAATATAAAACTAATATTGTCATGCAATTACAGGGCAATAGTGATTCATCTCTTCAATAAAATCCACACAACACTGCCTTATCAGAGAAAAAAACGAATTATATAATAGAATTTATATAATAAATGTTTCATAATATGCTCTTCTAAAGCTGTTGTTTTTTGTTTTTTTTTCTTTTCAAAAACATGGGTCGTGAAATGATATGTATGAAATTGATATGTTTTAATGAGCTTGGGCCCCAGGGTGAGAGAATTCATCTTTGATTTGGGCGCTGGGCTAGCAAAATGAATTCCCAAATGATTCTGGCAAAACTGGTATCTAATGCTACAGGGTGTGTTATGTTGCCAAAGCCTCCCTGACTTCTGTGATGGATGGCAATGTAAAACACTGTTGATTAATGGTCTAAAAAGATTTGTTTTTTCAATAAAACCTTCTGCATCTGTTATTAAAGCAAACAGAATTCATATGAGTTGCTTGAGCTAGTTGTTGAGTTGTATATGAGTTGTTTTATTGCTTCATGTAGCTCTCAAGACACTACAGAAGTATAATAAAATGTGGACTGTTTATCGTTAACCTGAAAATGGCTTTAAATGACATCATGATACCCCAAAATCTTCTTGTGTCCCCAATTGGGTCCCGATTCCCAGGTTTTCAACCAGTTTTCTCATGTGCTTCCATGTTATTAAAGCGCTCTTAAGGAATATATGAATCATAATATTCTATATATATTATATTAAGGGAATATGTCTCTCTCAAGCATGTGCACAGTTAGGGTCCAATTTTTAAAGTACATAATTTTAATAATCTAATATATGATCTAATACAAAGGGCAGGGTACCACTCTCAAAGAACAGAGGTAGTTTGATTTAAAAAAGAAAAAAAGAAAAGGCTTCCCCCCTTCTTTGGAAAACAGAGAGAGAACAAAACATGCTTTTCACTTGGTGACTTAAGAGTGCAGGCTGCTCAGTCACTTCTGGCTGTCTCTGACATCTATACATCTATAGAGGATGCAGCCGCCTCCACAATCACAGCCACATGTATTTATATTTAGATTAAAAATTGTATATATTTTTTTCTTATTTATATCAAAGTCAAATTGGCCTGTTCTGGATTGGATCTGCATGCAGCCCCTCACTAAACAGGTGTACAGTTCCTATGCACACACATACACTTCCATACACTGTACATGCATACACTCAGACACTAAATTTTCATTCTTTTGTCTCGGGTTTTTGGTGATGTGTTGATTTGCTAAAGATGGATCCTATTTAGTTGATGAATGCATTAGCTGGATTATTTTCAAGAGATGTTTCTGTTTGTGTGTTTCTGGTTTGTTTCTGATTGTTTCTGAACCATTTCTGAACCATTTTCTCTCTCTCTGAGGTTTACTTCCTGCTTCAGCATTGTCATGGAGGCACGCCCATGAGAGTGTTGCTGGGGGGGGGGGTCGTTTAAGGAAGTTGTGTGTTTGATTGTTTGGGGGTTAAATGTATAGTTTGGGTAAAATGTAAATGTTTATAGTGTGTTTTGGAAAAGATTGTGTAAAGATAAAATGTTAAGTACTTAACATATGTATATATTTTTGCAGCCTTCCTTGTAAATATCACCCCTATTGTATTTGCAGTGGTTAGACTCAGGGCATTTATATACTGGGGGGGTATTCAGTTGTCGGGTTGGCTGGTTGTGGGTAGAGGGGAACCCTTGTCCCTCTGTATTGCTGTTTTGTTTTTGTAACTATGGCCATGTAAAAAGTGGTTTGATGACCTTGACCTCTGAGTGGATGCTGTGCTTCTTCCTCTTCGTTGTACATCCCAGTAGCCGCTGCTGTCCTGCAGTATGTAAGGGGGACTCCACCACCCAAACCTTACAGTTTGAAAACACAACAATTTTCTTACACAGGAAACAGTGAGCATTCTATAGATGTGCCATTGTGAGGAAGCGTGGTAATTCCCTCCCTCCATGTTCTTCAGTTCAGAAGGATGTGGTTTGGGTGAATATTCGAAGGATGCGGTTTCAGTGACAGGGGGGTCAAAACAGATGGGAAAGGGTGCCTTTTTTGTCGATTGAGCCCTTACTCCTCTAAATGTCTTTGCACGGCCCTGCTCCCTGTCCAACTTTTCATCAGTAGCAGGGTAATATGAAGCCGTTTCCAACTGTCACCAAAATTCCAATTAAATCTATCATCAGTGTTGTGCAAAAAAACAAATTTCTCCAAAACAATCACGTTTCAGAAACGTGAAAAGCAAACCAAAGAAACTGGTTTGCTTTTCCATTGTCGTTGATGCATTTTTGACATTGTACTTTACATTTTCAGCGGGCTGGCTTGGTGCCAAGTGTATGGAGCATTTACAGCATATGGGAAATTAAGTTAGCTTAAGAAAAAAAGGGCAAAAGTGGAGGTACATGATTCCTGCAGGATGGTGGTACAATGTACCTCTAAAGCCATCGTAGAAGAGAAATAAATGTAACCCTAGTTAACTATATCTTGACCTATACTAGTGTACCTGGAATATCACAGTCAGCACAGCCATGCGTTGCTCACATTTACACGCTCAATTTTAAATTAAAGTGAAGAATCCAAGGTTTTCAATGACATCAAATATGTCATGGTAGCTAAGAAAAAAACATAGATAATAAGGGACTCAAGGCATCCCAATTTGGCTCTGCCATAGAAAGATGGTGCCTCAGGTTTTGCATATATCTCTCAATATAGACCTGCCAAAACTCAAATGAAGCATTCGAATCAGCAGATCCAAAAATATGAGCATGACAGTGATGCAGATTAGGTTGTTTACTTAACTTTGAAGCCATTTAAGGGGAAATTAACTCCAGTCAGAGTTTAAACAATTCAGATGGTTTGCTACATTTCTCTGCTCCTCAGACAGCAGCATGCTGATTGGTGATGCATCATGCCATGACAGCGCTCATAGAAACTGCTCATCAAGAAAAATCACTATATTTTTCTTGTAAGGACTTCTAATGTGACTAGTGACTTTATAGTAACCTTAATGTGTGATATTTGTATAAAAAAGTATTACAGGATTAAAATACTGCCCTACTTTAAGCCAAAAACAGCAAATACTTAGTCAAAGGTCAAAGGTCCTGACTAGGGTTCAGATTTCATATCAACAAAAATTATACCCATAAATGCTGATCAATTATACACTATCCACTTCCATACCCTCATTGCAATTACTAGGACAGAAGAAAAGCTATTAAATCATAAATCAGTTTTGGCTCTTTTTCAGAAGGGAACCTGTTCACCAGCGGCACTCTTTTGTGCTCCTTAATTGCCAGAAACTCTTGAATGCTGAGGGATTAGGACAATTTCCTATATTTCATCAACTGTAAATTAAATAATGTAGCATTCTTCCATGATTGCTGCAATAACACTTATCGATTTGTTGCTGTAGTGATTGTTTGTCTATGGTCGATAGCTTAGCTGTTAGCTTAACTGAAGTCATTTTGCTAGAGACCTCCTAGAATCCCGTCAAGGTCCCCCGGTGGTCCCTGGAGCCTACTTTGGGAACCACTCAGTTAAAGTAGCAAGAACTCTAAATGATTTTTGATGCGGCGCTATGATGCGGTGGCGGGTGGCCAGATAGCCCCCCCCGGGTGTCCTAAAGCTAGGAACCTCTCAAGTTGGGCAGCTTCTGTAAAATCTAATTCCTAACCATGCATGAGATCCTTCCTGAATCCTGCCTGCGTTTTGGAAACATTCCTCGGCGATGGCATGAATCTTAAATCGCATTCATAAGTGAGCAAAGAACTTGCTGTGAGGATGTTCCGGTATCGTGGCCCTCGGGAGGTGTCTTTAAGCCGCTTAGCTCATCTCCTCCACTGCTGGGACACCAAGGCAACATGGTTCCGGGTCACAGAGTGAAGGAGAAAGTAGAGGAGGGGGGGGAAAGAAGGAATGATTATTTTGTCCTGCATGATTAAATCAATAGGAGGACTGTGGATCGGTGTGCGTACGTTCGTTCATTTGTACCTCAAATGAGCTAGCTGCAACACCGCTGATCGGATTTTGATGACACTTTGAACGCCGATTGGCCCAAGGGGTGCACTACAATTACAGGTCAAAACAAGGTGACATAGTTGTCAGTGATTGGCCCAAAGGGGGACTTTTTCTTCTACACTCACAGACAGTTCCAAATGAAAGCGGCACGAGGCAAACTTCGCACGTTGGCGGCTCCAAGTGGCAGCGAGAGGTAACTGTTTGAAAACGGTTTGAACTTCGATACCCAGAAATCCTGTAAGGTGACGTCAGTAAACTGCACACGGCACGCTCATGTTTACCAATCCATCCGGTCTGTGATGCTTTGTACCAAAGGAAAGCAAAGGGACGAGAGAGGAGAAGATCTAACGTTGGCGAGTCCAGCTTTCTCTGGACGGAATGCTCTCTCACTGTTCTATTCGTTCAATTTGTATGTTGCTCTCCAGCCATGTTTGGACCCTATTTTCCCATCAGTTCCATCCTATTCCCATCAAAACCTCATCAGTTACTTCACTATACAGCTACTCTATAGAATCTTGCTTGCCCATACAGTCCTACAGGGCCAACAGCAAAAAAAAAACAGCCTTAAAAGCGTCCAAAGCATGTAATCTCATTTCAATAACATATTGACACTCTGTAATGAGGCGTGTATATATTTAATTCCCAGCTTATCTACCTGACAACTTTTACTATTTATTTTGCATTTACTTTACACAGCAGCACATCTAGACAGGCAGCTGGCAGGGAGTAAACAAGGAACTCAGCGATGGTGAGGTGCCAAGGTAGCATCGAAACTGTACGAGAAAGGCTTGACTTTAGATCATTTTCATGTACATCTTGTCTCATTACAGAGCAAGCCATCAAGAAAGTGCTGAGAAAGAAAGCTTTGGGTGATTTTGGGGTCGGTTTTGGCCGTGTCCATTGGTCATAAGTGCAGCAATTGACAAGATTTTGGTCCGAACCGATCGTTATGTTGGAAGATGATGGGCAAAACAGGATCCAGGTCTAAAATGGCCAGAGTTCCACTTTAAGTTTTTTTTTTTTTTTTTTTTTTGTGATTTAGGCTGATAGGACAGGTGTATTTTTTTTTGCACAAAAATCTTGCCTAGTGCAGCTTTAAACTTTGCTTTGAGGATTAAATGTTGTGTTGCATTAGCTCATTCGATTGGATAGGGTTGATGTTTGGTGGAAATGGAGATGGAGGACCCAATGGTGCGACACAGACAATATACCTGGCTACACACACACATACACACACACAGCCGGTGGCTTTTTCCCAGCTGAAACACACACACACACACACACACACACACACACACACACACACACACACACCAATACACTAATCCTCAAGGGGAAGTATGTAAGTAAATTTGCCTCATAAAACAGATGGTTAAGAACCCTGAGAGTGCTACTGTCTTCTTCTCTATGTCTTCCTTTCTCTTTCTCTCTCTTTCATCACCTCCATCCTCTTTTCTTTTCATCCCTCTCTCCCTCTCTCTTTTGCACACTGTTAGTCCCCCTCGTTCCCCAAATAGCAGATGATCTGAAAGCGTTATTGAAGTTATTTTTTTTTTTCTCTCTCTCGCTCTCTTTAGAGGGAGGAGAAGTAAGCGGGGCTCTGAGATATTTGTTTTCAAAGGCATCATTTCCACACCTCGGGGAGGAAGGGAAAGAAGGAGGAAAGGATGGAGGTAGAGAGCGAGGGATGATGGGCGAGTGACATAGACACATATATAACGAGATAACGAGAGAGAAAGGAAGGAAGGAAGGAAGAAATGATGATGATGGTGATCGAAGAGCAGTGTTGGAGAAGTGTGTGTGCCTCTGAGATATTTGTTTTCAAAAGCGTACCTCTTGTACACATCGGAGCATTGGGGAAGAGAAAGGAGATGGAGGGAGGGAATGCGGGGGAGAGGGAGGAGGAACAGAAAGGAGGGAAGGGAGAGAAAGACAGAGGAAATAGAGGAAATGGGGAAATGAAGATAAAACAAGTGAAAGAGGGAGAGAAAGTAACAGGTGGGGCTGAGAGGGAGACAGAAGCTTGATTCCGATCTAATTTTTTGGTGAAATATGATGGATCAAATTAGAAAAGGAAAAAGGAAATGGCAAAATTCTATAAAACTTCCACAATGTTGCAAAAAAGCTTTTAAGCTTGCCTTGCCTTTTTCACTCTACTTACCAGTAATCCCTTAAAATAACCTTACATTTTCATTAATATACATTAATTCACCCCTCATGCAAAATCCCCTAAAAAGTAATTAAGGGAGTTATTAATGGAGGAAAACACCCTAAGCACCCCCTTAATCTTGACTCCTTTCTAATTTAATGTCAAATTCAGGGAGAAACAAACTTTTCCATTAATTTCCACTTAATAACCCTGTAAACCATGCACAACAGGCATGGAAAATCCCTTAATTACTCTCTATACATCAACCCGTGAATAAATCCCTTAAAACCCATGATACTAACCCTTACTTTTTTAAATCTACGTTATTTTTAATGGATAGTTAATGTTTATGTAATGAGAAATTCAGGACATTTCTGGGATAAAATGAAGGGGTTTGGGTTTGTAGTGTCATTCGATAAATTATGATGGAAATGCATTTGTGGAATATGTGATGACATAGGCTTGACGAATGGTTCGAACCGATTACACAATAGTTCAAAAGTGGGTGTGAACGTTCTGAAATGTTGGAAGTCAAATATCTATCCACCGCAACCTCCCAGAAATGTGATACTTTTCTTTTTGTTTTGGTCTTCAGACAGCATGAAATATGGCTAACATTAGCTGACACTAAAGAACAGCAACAGCTTGCCCAATACTAATCAATTCTTGAAAGACTTTCCATTTTTCTGGTGGATGTGTTTTTCTGAGCCGTGTTTATTTTGCTCCAACCCAATTGATGGAAACTCATTACATTCTCATTTTGTTTTTTATTTTGGAACTTTTCAAAATTTGCGTAAAATTTTGCTCGACAGTTGGATGGAAACTTAGCTAATAAGACAGAGACAGAGACAGAGAGAGATGGAAAGAACAAAGAAAGAGGAAGGGAAAGAATTAGAGTGAGACTGAAACACACACACATACACACACACACACACCCAAGCAGGTGATGTGGCATTTTTACATGCTGATGTTCTTTGAAATGAGGATTTACAAGAGGGTGACATCCTCCTCTCTGCCCCGACTTGTATTTCATCTTGCTCCGCTGGGCTGGATTTACAACTCCGATACAAACCTGCAATAAAATAAATATTACACTCCGTCTAACGAAGGAGGAGAGAGAGAGAAGGAGAGTTGTAGCCTGTATCTATCAGCCTGATTTACAACTCTAATACAGCTGTAACGCAATAAAAGCTAGCGTCTGTCTGTGGAGCTTGTCAGTTTGATGGTTTAACTGACGCCAGGGTGATGTCTTCATCCCTGGAGAGAGACAACTTAGATAAAAAAACTTTCATAATAAGTCAGGCCTTCCCCAAGTGACACCCTGAGACCTCCAGAGGTCCTAATGTATGTTTTATGAATAGTTTATTTTCACTGTTATTCCACTCATGAGAAATTGGCACAATGAGAAGATTTATAAAGATGGCCACCCAAGTAAAAGAATAGTATATTGTTCCATACTTAAAGTATATTTTTTGTATATAAAGTGTGTTAAAACTTTGTCTGAGTATATTTCTACCCAATTTTTTGGTACTTATGTACTTTCATGTACTAATTCAAAGTACAGGTTTAGTAGCCTATGATAGTCATTAATATGCTGTAAGTGTAGTCTAAGTACACTTATAGAAAGTATATTGAAATATTTACCTAACTTTAGTATACTTTTTAAAGTGTACTATTTTGGTGGCCAAAAGTACCAAAAAAATACATAAAAATATATTTTCAATATATTTAAGCACATGTTAAGTACAACTTATAACACACTCAAGTCAACTTAAGTGCTTCCAATTTAACCCAAATTTAGTATATTAATTGCAAATACATAAAAAGTAATCTAAAAATACACTACGTATACTTTCAGAAAATATACTTAAATAAACGTTTTTTTTTTTACTTGGGCATTCTCATTAGAAGTGTCACTTTCCACACTATTTTCTCTCCATCTATAGAATACACAGTGTCATAACAGTCTGTAACATTGCAGTCTTCAAGAGCCAATTTCAACCAGAAGTGGGACACTTCACGCCTCTATAGCTGGGCACATCAACATGATTTCATAAAAAGTTGTGAAATGAGTACGAACTCTGAAACGCTGATTTATGTGCTGTGGACACAACTTATGTGAAAATGACGTTCCTCCACCACAAATTGGATTCTATGACAATAGCACGGATTGGACACAGCGTTTTCAGCTAAAGGTTGGCTAACGGTTAAGTTAGGCAACTAAAACAACTTGGTTGAGGTTATGGTTAAGCTTAGGCAAGTAAAATGACTTTTTTTAATACTTTACGTGCCACCAATATGTAATTCGGTGTGAACACGAGTTCATTTCACGTATTTGTGTGACATCAGGTTGAAACTCAGTCATAGTGTGGTAAAAGTAATTTTTTACATCGACTCTATTCTTTAACGAGAATTTCTGGCTTCCTACTAGGAAAATTCTGACATGTAGTTATCTGATGTCTCATCAACATGCCAGCACACATTGTAAACCCTACCCAGCATCACTTTTCTAATCCTCATAATTCACTTAAGTTTGATTTTCAGCATCCACATGGACTGCTGCAATACAGTGATTTATCTTTTTATGACATTAAGACAACACATACTCTAGCATTTTACAATAAAGCACATTGTTGTATAAGCAGTGCTTCTACATATATGTAATATGCTATTTATGTTTGCCAAGTAGCCTAATATTACGGCATTCTCCATAGAAGAGATGAAGGGAGCTGATCAGCTAGGGAGCCAGAGAGCTGAAATCACTTTCAAATAAACTGATAAATAGGTCTATGTGGTCTAAGGCATTATAGGTTCAAATTCCACAACTGACAAAGCATTGTGATAATTATTCCATTGGCGGTTTCCCCATGCTTCCCGACTTGTCTGACTTTGTTATGTATCTGTTGTTAATTAGCATAATAACAGAAATCTCTAGTCAAATTTATTGGAAACATTCACAAATTCAGTCTAATAGGTTAAGAATACATGTTTTTGCTGTAAAGCAGGTTTTGAAGAAGGTTTTTAAACTTGCGCGAGAATAATACATTTTGAATTACTAATGGTTTTCTGAATTAGTGTGGAATATAAAAGATCTAACTGTAAAGCTGGATTTGCTGATGAGGTGGCTGAGTGGTTCAGGCGATGGACTGCTAATCAATTGTGCTCTACACCTGTGGGTTTGAATCCCACCTTTGTTGTAGAGAGTACTTTTAGTGCCCCGAGGACATCATTAAAGTTTCATCTAATTAAGCAGCAAGTTATCCAAAGGTAAAAAACGTAAAAAAAAAAAAAAAGAGAAAAAAATACAGCCAATATCACACACAAATTAAGCAAGACAAGTTTATCCCAAGTCACACTGATAGCAGCAGGCAGAAACGTAAAGTGGCTTCATCACACATACACATACACACACACACACACACACACACACACACACACACACACAATGGGAATTGAAGGGCGTTAATACGCCTGGTAGCAATGCTTAGGCCTATAGTATTAAGTATGCAAAGACCAACCACAAGGAGAAAAGGAGAAAAGTTTCTTTATCTCTCTCTCTCCCTCTTACTTTGTCTTAGTTTAACACTGTTCTCCCACTCTCTCTCTTTTTATCTTTTCAATGACTTATTCTTGATCACTCTTTTATTCTTCCTCTCTCTTGCTCTTGTCCACTGTCAACTCTCCTCTCTAGTTAAAGTTAGTGAAGGCACAGGACATTAGTTACTATCAGAGGAAGACATCTAATAGACCGACAGACAGATGGGGAGATGTGAGGGAAACAAGAAAAGAGAGAGAGAGTCCCTTATTTGCATGTCCTTTACTAGAATTAAGAAGACAATTCTTTTCTCAAAATGGTGGCCACATAATATTGGACTTTTGCCCTTGTTTCATGGGTCTTACAGTATTGAAACTTACATGCATATGACAGGCCATGTCATCTTCTCGTTTCTGTTCAGCAATCACATCTTCCTCAGTATTCCTCATTAGCCCACTCATATCTCATTCCTGTCTCACTCTGTCTCATTTCCTCCCTCCACCCTATTTTCTATTCCTCTGTAGGCTACTCTTCTGTACTCATGTTTATTTCATCATCCACTTCTATTCGCTTCCCCCCTCCTTCTTAGTCAATTCAATTAAATTCAGATGCCTTAAAGGTTTACACCAGGTTTTTGGGAGATTGTCTCATTCGCCGGCATTCAGTCATGAGAACATAGACATCAAAATCATCCATGTGTCCCCGGTACATCAGTGGCTACCGTGCTCCATGCTAACACTTTAAATGGCCTCATGGGCCATTTTGTTTGTAGTAGATTTAATGCACCCTAGCGCTTTAAGCATTGCTGGATATGTATTTGTAGTAGAGCAACATTTAATCTTAGAGCTCCTCACTTATGGTATCAAAGAGTGAATGAGTAGGAATTTAATCTGCGTGCAGTGGTGGGATGACTAGCCTATAGCTCTTGGGAGCTCTTAATGCCTGTGTACACCTCAAGTCAGCTGTATGGATTTTAATGTAGGCCTACAATGTGCCTTTTCTTTCTAAAAAGAAAGATACATATGAAACATAGTGTATGCTAGAGTGTTAGCATGGAGCCTACTATCACTCAACATAGCATGCTAAAGTGTTAGCATGGAGCCTACTATCACTCAACATAGTGTATGCTAAAGTGTTAGCATGGCGCCTACTATCACTCAACATAGTGTATGCTAAATTGTTAGCATGGCGCCTACTATCACTCAACATAGTGCATGCTAAAGTGTTAGCATGGAGCCTACTATCACTCAACATAGTGTATGCTAAAGTGTTAGCATGGAGCCTACTATCACTCAACATAGCATGCTAAAGTGTTAGCATGGAGCCTACTATCACATGAATGTTTTTTGATATTTATTTTTATCACTTAACAGGTAAGATGAGCAACAGGACAATGTCCCAAAACCTTGATGTAACCCTTTAATGGCATGACTATCAAAATTTACCAATATTGCTAAAGTGGGTTATGATAAATTGCAATACATGCAATACATAACATCATATCAAAACTATAGAAAAGTGGTGACTACTAATCTGGAGTGTGGTAGATTACGATTAGTGATAGAAACAAATATTTCATATTAACACATAAATCTTTGTCACCCATACTTCCACTGTCAGCTGACACATGCTGAGCAACTAGATCAGTAGTCCTTGTTCTTGTCTCTTTTCTTCTCTGCTCTCTATTTTTATTCCTCTATCTATCCCTCTCCACCCTTCCTAGCTGTCCGTCGATACAAATGATTGATATTTGCTGAACGTTGACCCTCACCTCATCTCTCTCTCTCTGTATTATCTGTCCACTGAATTTACACTATAAAAGCACCTCTAGACCTGACTCCTAAGCAGTGTGTGTTCTTGTGTGTGTGTGTGTGTGTGTGTGTGTGTGTGTGTAGTGTTTTCAATATTACAGCAGCAACAAGGGGTTGAAGGCATCAATTTGTCAAACGATGAATAATACTGCCTGTCATACGGAGTAGCTCATTAATCACACATGCTTTTAAGTGTGTGTGTGTGTGAGAGAAAGAGAGATATCACTGTTAACATGTTTCTGTGCCATGTGTTGTGAATTTTAAGTGTCAAGGCCCATTCATATCTAGAATAACTATAAACCATAATAACCACAATATCTATGATAAGTTCTTCAATCTTTTTAGTGGTTTGCTTCATACAGTATATATTTGCATCTCCTCTGGGTGTGTGTGTCTAAAGAGAGAAGGCTGTCCGAACAGGTAAATTATATATGTAAAAGTTATATAAGTGTCAAGCCACTTCATGTATTATACATTAGCTTCATACTGCAATATACATTGACTAACAGTAAAACATTCATCAGCTGTCATAGATTATGTTACAGATGCTATTAGTATTCTAGACTAAGCTTGAATACCAGCGTCACTAAACCAATACATTTTTTTCTTGTTCTTGTCAATCAATGCAAATATAAGAAAAGACAACATAGAAACCATAAAAAAAATGTTTTGTTATTTGACTGCATAATAAGTTATCCTGAAGTCTAGAAATGAAGAGTTCAATTTCAAAACATTGTGTATCCATTTTGGAGGAAAAAAACCCTGAATTTCATCATTCAATATCTCGAAAATATAGAGGATCCACTCTACTCATTTTGTCATCCAAGCCTCTTTACTTTCCTACTATCCTGATATACCATGATTTTCATTCATTTTGCACCATCATTATAGGACATGACGGACTCCATAGTTCATGGTAAAAGACGACCAGTTCAAGTTCATTGTAAAAACAGAAGTAAGGTTAATTTCTGAGATAGAAAAGCTAGGCAGCATGCCAGTCTGACTTAGCTGACTGAAGAAAAATGTAAATTCAACAAACATCAATAAACTTGTCAAAGATTATTCTGGTGCAGTTCTTACCTGGGACACACTCCTGTTATTGTAATCATGTTATTATAGTTGGTGTCACAGTTTTCAAAGTGAAATATAGCTTCAAGCAAATTTGGTCTTTGGTTCGCAGTTGTTTTCCTCTCCTCTCGGATGATCACATGAGCTTTATACGTGATCTTTCCCAATATGAGATAATTAGATGTTCCTTGGCATTCAAAAGGTTGATGACCCGCTGATTTCCGCCGAATCAGCGACATGTATGAGGAAAATGCCAGCGCAGGCCATTACTGCCTAGCTTCCATGGTCTAGTGGCACAAACGCTTGATTAAAGACACGCTATGTTGTGAAAGATGAAAAGTATGAATGTGGTTTGGCATTAACAAAGCCACCAGCTAAAATAATTGCTGCCGTGAAAGTAAAGCTCACTATGGAATATTATGGAAGTGAAGAGAATCTGCAGGTCCTCAAAAAGTACGAGAAAATCTTAAATTATCTAAATTTAAGAGCTTAAAAAGTTTTGAAATGTCTTATAATAGTTATAAGAGGTCATAATTTTTTCAACATGCACTGCAGGTCAATTAAGTTTAATTTGTATGCAAATATGAAATTAGATAGTGGTATTGACAGATTTACATTTAGTGATATTTAGTCGAGGCAGAGTTAGAAAATAAGGCAAAGACAAAGGCAAGACAAATACCATGAATTTGTTTATTTATGTGTTTTCCTTAAATTTTCTTATGTGGCGCAGGAATTAATACAGGGTAAATACAATATGAAGACAGGTTACATCTGCTTTAATAAACACAGTTGGACTTAATGTCCCAAAACTTTTAATTTCCTGGTGTCCCTTTTCTCATGCTGCTCCTTAGTTAGAAATGTAATTAGCTAAATTCATTTGGAAATAGTTTTTGCCAGCTTTTTTCTGTTTTTAATTTTGTTGTTTAACTGATCATAAATCCAATTCCAGGTAGCATTTAAAAAGGTCTGAAAAAGTCTTAAATTTGGATTTCTGAAACTTGCAGATGCCCTGTGGCTATCCTGAGGCCTTCACTTACAAAATACTAATATTTTAGAGGTTCCAATTATCCGTTTGGTTATAAATATTGAACAATGAACAGGTAGCTTTTCTTTTGCCAAATGGAAACCGTGTTTTGGAGTGAAGCCTTCAGTTGGGATTCCAGTCTTTACCTCTGGGCTGAATACAAGAATATTTATTCAAGTGAATTGGAAAAGGAGATTGCGCTTCAACAATGGGATTCTCAGTGGAGTGCTTAACCCAAAATCCAGAGCATGTTCCAAAAACTATGAAAAGGTAGCTCATCTCAAATTTCCAAGTGAAGGAGGACAAAATACTAACATTTCACTTATTTATTTGGCTCACATGAAGAACAGAGTGGGTTGATATAGGATCAACACCGCAGTTCAATGCATGTTGTACAGATTTGATGTTTGAGTCAAAATATGTACAACCAGACTTCGATCTGGGTTTCCAATGGACACATTAAAACTGCATTAGGCAAGATTTTTATGTAAAAATAAATCCAAAGCACAAAGTTCGGGTGCAACAAAGAAGAGCCTCCCATTCCCATTAATTGACACGCCGTTGATTCATCTTATTTGTCCAAATGAAGTTCTGGCATTGGGTATTGTCACTGGTAGGAAATCTTCTCCACAAAGGAAATGACAAAACTTAAGAGTGAAATAGAAAGTGTCTCCTAAACAGCAGTGAGCAGTGCTCCGTCCAGAGAAAGCTGAACCTCTTCACCTCCTCCACCCTACCACACACTAAGAAGACATTCGGTTTACTGATGTCACGTTACATTTTCTGGGTAATGAAGTCCTTCAAACTTCCAAAAATTCAAACAGTTATCTCTTGCAGCCACTTGGGGCTGCCAAAGTGCAAAGTTGCCTGCAGCTAAACCCCAAACCCAAATCTGTAGTGAAGCCTGACATCTAATGGTGAAAAGTAGGGTACTGCACTGGCCATCTGCTATTGGCTGGTCTTTGGTGCACGTCACCACCTGTTGTACTCTATAGAAGGTCACCTGGCACAAAGACCAGCCAATAGCAGATGACCAGTTCAGTACCCTACTTTTCACCATTAGATGTCAGGCTTCACACAGATTTGGGTTTGGTTTAGTTACTCTTTAAGAAAACCATCTTCCAGATGGAGCCATCATAGAAGACCTACTTTTTACTGTTGCTGAATCCCCCAAAGACAAACTATTAAACATTTTCAAATTTTATTTTGCAGTGTGGCACAGATCTGATGTTACAATTCGGATTTAAAATTAAATCTTAAACTGAAAATCAGAAATCATGTCATGTGCTTACCTAGTAAATCAGAAATCATGCCATGTGCTTACCTAGTAAGTTACACATCAAAAAGAAAAAAAATGAAACACATCTATAGGAGGCGGCTCATAGAGCTTATAGATCCGAAGGTTGGATGAGTCACTTGACACCGATTTGTTTTGAGAAAATCCAATGCATCACACCTTTTGAAATATGTCCGGTATACATATCTTTGCCTGCAGCAAAGATTAGAGAATTAGCCTAAGTGTCAACAGCGGAATCATAATGCATATGCACCAAGCAGTGTGTCTATGTGTATGCTGGTGTGTGTGTGTGTGTGTGTGTGTGATATCTTGCTCGTTGCATGCTGATCACACTCGGGGTTGACAGAGCTCGTTGGTATTTGAACACGGGGGTTTTACAGTAATGTAAAACTGCATCATGCAAATATGGATTTCAATTTGCAGCACATACGATCTAACGACAGACACATATTTTATTCCTCAGCAGTATGTGCATAATCTGCTTCCACTGTCCCGATTGCCGTGTATTTACATATGAGGGTCACAGCGTGTGAATTTGCTGTCACAGCGATGGGGGGAGAGAGAGAGAGAGAGAGAGAGAGAGAGAGAGAAGGCAGGGTGGGAGAGAGAGAGAGGAGGGATAGAGAAGAGACAGGCCGGGAGGAATTCATTACATTCAGTCAACAGACAGTGTGAGAGAGAGCTAGATGGAGGAAGAGATGATGAGGAGGTCAGGGTTCAGCATATATCAATGTTATCGACAGATAAGGGGGGAGGTTGGAGGAGAAAGGGTAGGATAGTAGAATAAGAAGTAGACGAAGAGAAGAGAGAGGGAGATGGGAGTTACAGCTGGGGGGAAGAGCTGAAATAGGATGCAGTTGGATGAGATTAATGTTTTACAGTTGGTCACTTTCTGATTCAGCAAAGCAAAACTTGAGGTTTGCATCAAAAATGTCTTCAAAACCTCCATTTATGACAGGAGGATTAAACTACCGACATGGCAGATTCACATGGGATTAAATCCCAGACAATCTCCACAATGATTACAAGACGTCCCCAGGTAATATAAATCCTGTGTGAACAGGTTTTTATGACAAATTCCATTAGTAGATAAATGAGATATGACCATAGCTGGATTTACAGAGACAATAAAACTGATCTGATCTTCTCATGGCTGCCGAAACAGGGAGAAAGAAGCAGAAGATGTGACCTCTGCCACCAAAGAGTTAAACATCAGCGTTCTCTCTAAGTACCCCCTTTGTTGAATCTCATTTCATCTACATACAAGTTCATCTGAGGTACGGCCAGGAAGTAGCCCCGTGCAAGGAAGCAGAGAGGACAATTGGACCCGCTGTAATCTCTCTGTGTCCAGGAGATAGACAGCGGTAAGCAGAGTGACCGCACTGGGAGGAGAGGGGATTACTGATTAGTCTCTGTCTGTGTGTGTGTGTGTGTGTGTGTGTCTTTCTCCCTCTCGTTCTGAGTGCTGAGGCTGGTAGGTTCAAAAGAAATGACTCACAACAGGCCATTTAATATGGAAATGAAGGCGTGTTGTACGCTCACGATTACGCAACCTTATCCTGTTATTATTTACAGTGGAGTAAAAATAATAATTATGTGGCAACACTTTTGTTTTACTCACGGCTTTATGTTAGTAGTATTTGGTCAAAAATCTGTGTGTTGAATATGTGTTTCTGTACAGTAGTAGTAACAGTAGTAGTAGTAGTAGCAGTAGCAGTAGTAGTAACAGCAGTAGTAGTAGTAGTAGCAGTAGCAGTAGTAGTAGCAGTAGTAGTAGTAGTAGTAGTAGTAGTAGTAGTAGTAGTAGTAACAGCAGTAGTAGTAGTAGTAGCAGTAGCAGTAGTAGTAGCAGTAGTAGTAGTAGTAGTAGTCAGACCAATCAGAGGACTAGGACTCCAGGACTACTTAGACTCACATTCCTCTGTTACAGGTGAAGTCCACCCTATAACACAATTAATATGTTATACACTTGAAGACCTCAATCTAGACTTGTGAGCATGAATTCATCTCTCTCAATCTCTCTCCATCAAAGCAGACTTGGTTTTGAGTTTTGAGAGAGAGTTGTGGTGTCTAAGGCCATTGGCATAACACACATGGTTTCTGTTTTAGGGTGGATTTTCCCTATAGAGAAGACAATTCCAACCATGTTGGCTGTCATTAGATACTATGGTATTTTCTTATTGTTCTAGCATCATATAGTCAAAAATCTGTGTGTATATGTGTGTGTTCCTCTGCCTATGTAAATCAACACCATTTGAACTTCTGTCACCACACCTCTGATTACTTTTAATGGGAGCATTAGTTAATATAATTTCATTAGGATTTCTTAGCCGCAGCATTTTGTTTTTGAATCTTTCCCATGTCAACTGTAAGCAGATATTATGATTATACTTCCTTATTACCCGCGTCCTTGTATTACTTCCTGCAAGGACGCTTCCTCTCTCTGTGCTCATTAGTGTGTTACATTTTTAATTCTTATGCATTTTAAAACAGCCGCGCCTTCATGCATACTGTCTCGATTTGATGGTTTTCATTGCAAACTACAATGTCAATTTGGTTGTTGACTTATCTGCATAAATTATTCATTAGAAAATGAGGTTGAGCGGATCTGTCGACTTCTGGCATTTAAAATGAACACACACACGCCCGTGCACACACACACACACACACACACACACAACATGCGCACATCATCATGCACACATGCACCAAAAACTCAGAACACACACACATAGACAACCGCTTGGGTAACAGCAAACCATCATGCGACAATGATCTATTGGGAAAGACAGGTAGAAATACAGTTATGAAAAATGCTTCCAAGAATAATATATTCTTGTCAGTTATGGTTGGAAAAGGGAACCTGTGGTCAAAAGGTCACTGGTTTGAATCCCTCATGGGAATATCAGGCTGAGCAAAATGTATGAGGAGGACTATCTGCTTCCCTAATAACTACAGACTATGGTTATACTGTTGCAGTACCCATGTCTAAGTGTGTGTATGTGTGACTGGAATTGAGTTGCATTAGTTACTTTCCAATGGAAGTTTCATTTCAAATAAGAGAATCCATCCATCCATCCAAACTGCCCTAATCTACCCCTTCTCTCACTGATGTGATGTTTTTGTTTTTATTATGTTTTAATTGGTGAGACCAAAGACAATTTTACTGCCTTGGCTGGACAATAAGGTTTTATTATATTCTTCTACTCCATTCTATAGGTAGTTGCTATCTCACATCAGTGGCATTGTTCATGCTAGTATTTCGCAAAATTACGATTATTATTTCCCATAAACCCCATTGTTCCCTGTCGCAACAATGCTGTTGCTTCTTTGGTTAAAGGTTTTCTCTTGCACTACTGAAGAGGATAAACATGTTGGAAGTGATTTTTCCATCAGTCTTTCACTCCTTCCACCATCTGCCATTGCCAGAAACTCAAGTTTTATCTCCACTGGAAGAGCAGCACCCTCTTCCTGGTTTGTGCCATAAAGCAATCTCCCTTTGTACCATAAAGCAATCTAGCAGAGTTCCCACCAAATCTGACCCAGTGAAACACAATGTAAAATGCAATGCAGAGGCCGGTAGAGGCTGCCAATCTTCTCAGCAATGGTCTTGTTTATTTATGGTAATTATACTAATGTCTCAAAATCAATGTGGTAATGATTTATTGATGTTAAAACGCTACACGCTAGCACCTTTAGACGTGATCCTGGTATAAGAATAAGTGTAAATAATAATAAGTGTTTTTGCCGGGCCTCTGGGACCGGCCTAGAAGAGTGAAAGTAGCTGACTGACTGTTGTTGAAAGTCACGTGAGACGTGGCATCATGACCTACACAGTTATGGTGGTATACGTGATATCGCGTTGTTTGCACTGTCATGGTATGTTTCTTGTTTGGAAACTTTCTCTTATATTACGAAAATGGTTCACCGAAATGTATTTCTGCAAACATTTGAGGCGGCTAGTTTAAAAGTTTGTACACGAATGGGAGTATTTGTTGTGTTCTTTTGTCTTTCTATTTTACTTGATTTGATTTTTTTAATGCAATGCATTTTGCTTGTTCTTTTATATGAATTTTATCTTTTTTATCTGTCTTTTATCTGCCTTCTATTGATGTAAAGCACTTTGAACTGCATGTTGTGTATGAAAGGTGCTCTACAAATAAGGGTTATTATTATTATTATTATTATCTTTACATGAGTTTCGGGAGTTTACAGAGGCGGCGAATCACGCTACTACAAGCGTCCCTTCAAATCCTGAATGAACATCTGCATAGCAACAGGTGTGTCATCGCTCACTTTATTGTCCAGTCAAATATAATGTTTCTTCTGTGGAAAACGTAGTTGTCAGGCATCGCAACCTGAGAGAGCGAGAGAGAGAGAGAAACCGAATCAAGAGAAGTTGAATTGAAATCAGTGATAGACTATTACAGACTGAAATGATTACTGTTAAACGACATAGAAATTAATTCCCGGCAGAAATATCTCAAATATTAAACTCCATCTCGCCGCGACTGAGGCTCAGTGGACTGACTTAATTTCAGGCTATAGTCTACTTTCTAACTCCGGTGCCAGTGAATGTGTGTGTGTGTGTGTGTGTGTGTGTGTGTACACTAGGTCTATCTAGTCTTGTTTGTCAACTTGCCTATCCTTTCTTTCTTTCTTTCTCTTGGATGTGTGTATTCAAGCTTCATCCCATTGTGACTTCCACTAAACTAAAGGTCTCTGCACTCATTATAGACAATGAGTAAAGTTTAAATTGCAAAATTAAAGATTAACGAGGAAAGACCTTTTTGAATTATTTATAAGTCACGTGTGTGTGTGCCTATATGTGTCTTTCTGGTGTGTGTGTGTGTGTGTGTGTGTTTGTGTGTGTCCGGTCCATGGTTTATCACAAAGGTAAATTTATGTATGCATATGTGCTATAGGGGAAAGACACACGGGACCCATTTTTCATACAAAAGGATATGTGAAAAGTTTGGAATCATAGAGGTAACAGTATATATACATTTATTTAGATATTTTTATATCCCGCTACCATGGTACATGATATGTGGGGCGGTATATTGTCATGGCGTCATGGTGGCGTATGTCTGTCTGTGTAGAATCATTCTTGTGAACACAATGGGCCTCATTCACGAAACGTGCGTACAATCAGATTTGATCTTAAAGTGTACTTACGAACGTTTCCACGAACATTTCGGCATTCATCATTTTTTTTTCTTACCTGAATTTGTTCTTTGGTACGATCAAAATCTACGTTGCCCCATGTGTGGAGTCAGGCCAGGGCGTCTACCTGTGCTAATCAGCATCCTCAGGCACGTGCATCCAGTTAAGGAACAAGTGGCATTCATCATCAGATACACCTGGAATACGCAAAAATCTACTCTGACTCTGCACATGCTTCATGAATCCCACGTTGGTTTTGTGTAGGCATGTTTCTTAAGAACAAAAGTAAGAACAATTTAAGAAAAGTTTCATGAATGAGGCCCATTAACTCTTGAAAACAATACATGATTGAATCTTAAGTAGGCACAAGATGGCAGTGGGACCCCATCGAGCAGTGGGACCCCCATCAGGCAGTGGGACTCCAGCAGGCAGTGGACCCTATCAAGCAGTGGGACCCCATCAAGTAGTGGAACCCCATCCAGCAGTGGGACCCCATCAGGTAGTGGAACCCTATCCAGCAGGCACTGGGACTCCATCAAGCAGTGAGATCCCATCAAGTAGTGGAACCCCATCAAGCAGTGGGACCCCATCAAGTAGTGGAACCCCATCCAGCAGGCAGTGGGACCCCATCAGGCAGTGGGACCCCATCAAGCAGTGACACCCCATCAAGTAGTGGAACCCCATCAAGCCATGGGACCCCATCAAGTAGTGGAACCCCATCCAGCAGGCAGTAGGACCCCATCAAGCAGTGGGACCCCATCAAGCAGTGAGACCCCATCAGGTAGTGGAACCCTATTCAGCAGGCACTGGGACTCCATCAAGCAGTGAGACCCCATCATGTAGTGGAACCCCATCAAGCAGTGGGACCCCATCAAGTAGTGGAACCCCATCCAGCAGTCAGTGGGACCCCCCATCAGGCAGTAGGACCCCATCAAGCAGTGGGACCCCATCAAGCAGTGAGACCCCATCAGGTAGTGGAACCCTATCCAGCAGGCACTGGGACTCCATCAAGCAGTGAGACCCCATCAAGTAGTGGAACCCCATCAAGCAGTGGGACCCCATCAAGTAGTGGGACCCCATCCCGCAGGCAGTGGGACCCCCCATCAGGCAGTGGGACCCCATCAAGCAGTGGAACCCCATCAAGTAGTGGAACTCCATCCAGCAGGCAGTGGGACCCCTCATCAAGCAGCGGGCCCCATCAAGCAGCGGGGCCCCATCAAGCAGCGGGACCCCAGCAGGCAGGTTGCCCCCCATAGAGCTGGTGGAGAGGGTGCATTTTTCACACTCTCTACTGTGCATGAGGATATTAATATTTTATAATTATCAGTGGTCTAAATGCAGTATGTGCTGTATGTTTGAGGTTATCTCATTATGTCTCATGTTTTGCCTGTTGCTTTTATCCTGCAGGGCTTGTCCATGGCACTTTTAGTTGTTTTCTGCACCGTAGGCATTTTGCTCAATGAGCTCTGGAAGAGGGCTTGTTTGTTTGCCTTTTTATTAGCCATTTTATTTTATATTAGTTTATTAATAAAACATGGCAGGACAGTCGGCACTCAATAACTCTCAGCGTGAGTCCATCACACTACAATGTTCACTAGATTCTCACTTGTTTATGCAGTTACATTTTACATATTTAATGACTTGGTATCTCTGAGTCATCTTTGCAAGGTCGAAAATTAACACCTGCCAAGCGCCAAATGCTGGTAAAAATTGTTGTTGGTGGATAAATCAACAAAGGTCACTCTGGCCGACCAACTTTTTGAAAATTAACTTTTGGGTTTTGCCTGTTCTAAAAGTTTGTCCCTGCCGACCACCGTACACTATACCTGACCATCAGCAAATCACAGCCAAACAAAAAAAGTTCCTCCACTGTTTCTCCACTGCATGGATGGATAACTCACCTAACATTACCTGACGATTAATAATATGTGAAACATTCTAACTTCAACAGAAAGAGTGTGTGTGTGTGTGTTTTAATCATGTTTTGCATATGATGAATTACAAACTTGATACAGTGTATAAATGAATGAGCAAATTTTAAATTACCACAGCACCTGATTTTACACATAAAACAGCGCTGAAAACGGGTTGGGTGACATATCTCCATGAAAAATGTATATTCATTATTTTACCCGTAAAAATGATTCATGGCAGGTCATTTTTATTGGTTCACCAGCCTTTGGCAGGTGAGACAAAAGATATATTTCAGACACTGTATCTATTCAAGCCATGAAACTGAATGTATAGAACAGGCAAATCAACATACTTCAGTGGACGTTTGGCAGGTACAATTTAGGTGGCTGCCATAGAGTATTTGAAATTGTTGGGAAGGAAATAGGCTTTGACACACACACACACACACACACACACACACACACACACACACACACACACACACACACACATACTGAATCCACATCTGGTTTAAAGCATTGCCTCTGCCACAAGTTTTCAGCTACATCATCTTACACACACACACACACACACACACACACACACACACACACACACACACACACACACACACACACACACACAATCTGTCTGTCTGGCTATCTATCTAAGTAGATAAGTTGTATGACACATTTTGTATGGGCTAATGCTGATCTGCCTCCTGTACAAGTTAATGCATTCCATACAAATTACTGTAAAATGGGCTCTGCTTTCACTGAGAGCAATTTACCCCCTGCCACACAACAGCAATATGCCTCCTGTTTACACAGCAAAATAACAGTGAAATAGGACAATTGGCGATATGATTGAATACACAATCAGCATTTTATTCTACCTTTTCTAACATAGCATTAGCTTGAATACACCTACCAGAGTTTACCTCCCTCTAGGCTATAATGCATTCACTGCTAGTTATGCAGAGCTCCATAGATCACAGCCCCGTTTTTTTCTTCAAATTATAGCTCAAGTTCCCAATCACATTTCTTGCAAATGCATTGATTTCAGTTGTTCTTACCAATGACAAAGGAGTGCATAGATACTTATGGTAATTGTCCCTGCACCAATCATATGCTGAAAAGATTCATTCAGTCAGGACATGTAAGATAAAGGTAGCTTCACTGTAAAAACAACGGAAATTGGTATGTTAGTCATAGAAATGAGGTCTAATGCTAACTTGCGTAATAGTCAGTCTATCTAGCAATATGACAGAGTTAGTGTTAGCTAGCTAGCTCTCCCTGAAATGTAGAATAAGGCCTGTTGAAACTTTTCAGTAGAGACAGATCTGTACATTAGAGGAGGGACATATCTGTAAACTTGTTGTAAAAGGGAGTAAAAGGTAGCTTGTTTTCCCTTTCACTACCTAGTACTTGTTGGGACAAAACTTTCCTGTCTCAGCAACGATCCTCTGGGACAGTACGACCCCAGTAGCCCATCACCCTGTCTCCCAGCCACCTGGATGGAGCTGGTAGTGAGAGAAAGGACAAAAGCTAGCCGTAGGATGAGTATGTCAGGAGGAGGCATCCCTGACAAATTGCTATGGCCTCCTGCAACCTGATGACATCCACCCCTTGACCCCATGATGAGTCTTCAGTCCTGGATCCTGGCCACCTGAGAGATACAGCCACCGGTGAGTCTTCCACGCCTGCTGATGCTCTCTCAGAAGATTCGCCTAGTGCCAAGTGGATCCTTCAACCCCCCCCCCCCCCCCCCCCCCCCCCCGGACCTCAACCACTGGAGTTTGACCGTACCTACTATCAGTTCACCCCCTCACAGGCTGCCTCCCCCATCAACATTGGACCTGTGAAGCTCCATTGTAAGGGACCCACACCTACTGCTTCCCTGTAGCTCAAGTTTTGGAGATATTACAACTACCAACAACACTTAAACAGCAAAGTTAGTGGCGTTTACAATGGAAATGCATTAGTGGAAATGGTAATACTTGATCAGTATTGTTGTCTATTTTCAGGAATCCAGCTGAGGTCCAGTCAGTTCATTTTGTGTTTTGCCTTTTGCCTGTCTTGTTTGCTCTGTGTGTCTGTGTCCAGTTCCCTGCTTCAGCTCCAATGATTGGTTTACCTGTTTCCCGCTCTTACCTGCTCCACCTTGTCGCCACCTCCTCTGCACCATCTACCAGCCAATCTTCTGCCAGCCCATCAAAGCACACCTGTCTCCACTTATCGTTAGCTAGATGGTGGCTATATACCTTGTGTAGTCAGTCAGTCTTTGCCAGTTCGTCCCAGTGTTTTCACCTGTGTGTCGTTCCAGCCTTTTTCCTGTAGCCCATAACTTGTTATGACCTTTTTTCCCTGCCTACTGGATTCTATCTCAGCTCACTGTTTCTGTACTGTTGCCTGGCTTGATTTGGATTATCTGGTTCTGACTTGGAATTGGACTTTGGTTTTCGGCTCAGTAAAAACCCTTGAACTTTTACCCCTGCCTCTGCCTGGTGTGTTCCGCTTTTGGGTCCCAACCACAAACCTGACAACCTGAAAGTTACAAAAATCGAAGTAGAATTTCTTTCCGCTGTCAAAAAGGTCAGAATGTAAAAGCGTTTAGGTGCTACCCCCTATCATCTAACTGTTGCTTTAATAACATCTGGCTGACTACCCTTGATACCGTGGCCCCTCTTAAACTCAAGAGAAAAGCAACCTGACAGAGCCTGTCCCTGTCTTAATGACAACGCCCCAGCTCGAAAAAGACAGGTGCAAGACAGGCTGAAAGAAAACAGAAGGCTAGTAGACTAGACGTTTGTGTGAAAGATTCGATGAGGAATTTCAATGCTGCAGTCAAGGATGCTAGAGCCAAGTATTTGTCTAATCGTATCTATGAGAAGGAGAGAATGCCCACAATCCAAGGACACCTATTCAATATCACTGATATAAAAGCTCTATCACAGTGATTCTCAACCTTTTTCATATCAAGGACCCCTAATTTAGTACAAATTAAGGCCACGGACCCCCATTTGTTGAGATTTTATCTCTCAGACCCAACTCTGAGAATATGTTTATTGTTAGATATGATTTTGTCCAGAATTCCATGACTATCTGTATTGTAGAGATACCAGTGAAGCTATGATCAAAACAGTCATTCTTCTACATTCTCTAGTTGTGTTAACTTCTTGTAAATGAAATAATGGTGAAGTTTAACAATTCATCAATTTGCTGGGGACCCCCTGGAACCCCCTCAAGGACCACTGGTGGTCTCCGGACCCCATGTTGAGAACCACTGCAGTACAGTATCAAGTATCCAACCTACCAGTTGGATGCCAATTTTCGGCCCATTTGGCTTCAGCTCCTTTGAGCAGGTATTTCATCATTGAATTATGTTTGTTATTAATTCTTCATTGAAAGTTAGTAATGTATCCCAGAATTTTCCTACCACACTTATTCACTCTGCCTTAAAGAGCTGCTGACCCTAAAAGAATCTCATCAGTCTGGGTTTCAGTGGAGAGTTTTAGTGTCCCATGATGGTCTGAATGCTGTTTCAGAGGCTTTTCCACCATGACAAGAATGAAATTCTGGGGGGAAACATTTGGATTTTTATGGGCATGAAAATGGAAAAATTTAAGGATACCGAAGTATCGACAATCCAAAAATATAACTTATTTGCACTGGTTCAAAAACCCATATCGGTCAAACTTAGTTGTTATATTGTTGCAGTGCAGGTATTAAGTGGCCTAACATTCAAAATAGGATCCAAGCCAATTTCCCAAACTGTCATTGTACCAACGCAACCATGACAACAATATAATTCTATACCGCACAATGGCTTTGTATGATTCATCCTTTAAAGCAAAGGTGACTGAGCTCCGGTTACATTGGGACCGTGAGTGCGGGGGCGTGTGTGTGTGTGTGTGTGTGTGTGTGTGTGTGGGTGTGTGTTTACACGTCACATGGCGCTATGCGATCTCCGCTCGCCAAGCAGGGGTCGCTGGCATCAATAAACATGCCGCAAAGATCATAGAGCGACACACACACACACACACACTGAAGGAGGGAGGGCGAGGGAATATGAGAGAGCGGCCGTGTGAGAACAGGTGAATAGTGTCAGTTTGCAGTGTACTTGAGCCTCAAGGTGTGTGTGTGTGTGTGTGTGTGTGTGTGTGTGCAGACTTGAGTACCTGAGTCTTAAAGACCTATACAATGTCAATTGGGCGAGACCTGTGATATAATACAATGCATAATCAGTGTGTGTGTGTGTATACTTGGGGGTGGAGGTGGGGGGGTGAGTCCTTTCATCCTATACAATGACAGCTAGTTGCTTGTTTAAGCACTGCTCAATTGGATATAACATGATACACTGACTGCATGTGTGTGTGTGTGTTTTACTTATGTGAATATATCTATATGGGAAGTTTATGCCTTTGTATGAGGCTGCAGTTATGTGTTACTTGAATCGATTTTTTAACACATGCCGTGTGTGTGTAGCCCAACACACACTAACATGAAAACCTTATTGCCCTGCGGGAATTAGCATGGATTAACCGCTCAATAAGGATCAACAATCACCTGTGGATTAAGTCATGGTGTCTGTTACATAAGACAGATGATGCCTTGATAGAAGTCCCAGCTTTGAAATGCAAGAGGATTTGTAGAATATTTGAAACATATATAGCAGACAACGTTTGAGTATCACTTAAGCATGGTTATCATGTAAGGGCGTGCATATACAATATACAATAAGTGGCAAAAGTAAGAGTACATTAAGTCATTTTTTGTGCAATACAAAGCATTAAGCAGGTATAGAAAATTCAGGAAAGCTTTTACAATTGTTGTGTGGTAGCTCTTAATCATGAAAAAATCCTCTGGTGCGTTTAACGTTTCCGTTTTTTGGGGGGTTTTTTGGAACAAAGAGAAGAAGAACTGGGTAGTTAGCATGAGTAGCGATAGCCATCATGGCTGGACAGACAAAGAAAAGAGAAACGCAAACTGCATTGACAGAAAATCCAAAGAAAAAGACGTCACAGTACTGGACACACTGTTTGATTGACAGGTGATCTCTGGGAAGAACAGTGCAGAAACATCACAGCAATGAGCTCTTAGCAACAAAATAATTATTAAAAAAATGAGGAACTTGCAGATTACTAATTTAAGTAAACTAAACCTACTCTAAGTAAACTAAACCTACTCTAAGTAAACTAAACCTACTCTAACTCAAAATACAGGTCGGTTTAAATTTAACGCTTGAACATTCACGATCATTAAGAGCAGGAATGAGTCTTTTACACAGCTCGAAAAACACATATACTACCGGCTTAGCTGTCACGTCCTGTCAGTCCTCGTATATAAAAAGCGCCGTCAATCAGTTTGACAGTGGGGGGAAAAAAAAAACACGTCTTCAGTCTAACGAAGTGATGACAAGTCAAAACATAAAGCTAGAGCCGGCGACGTGTCGACAAACGCTCCACTTAAATAAGAGCTTTACCCGCGGACGCCATTGAAAATCCACAATGACAAGATGACAGTCTGTTCTTTCGGTTCGTATTCATCCGTTGACGTGAAATCCAAATTGCACCGCAGATGAGCCGACAAGAATAGACACGTACCTCACCTTGCCGTTCTTATATTTTTCCTATTTACAGTTTAACTGAATAATAGCCTTCATAGCTATTCGTTTTTTTAGTATTCAGATCAGCGGTCTTTGATGTATTTTATGTGAGTTAAAGGTAATGCATACATTTCCCCGACTCTCTCTCTCTCTGGCAAATGGAGACATTTTCCGTTTTCCCATATAAAATAGTATGCATGCCCCAGGTTCAAAAGCTTTTTAAATGATGGTAGTTTGTCATATGAATGTCAATGTAAATATCATATGGCCTCTCTGCACTGCTGTCCCTGTGAAGATGTGACATAAAAGAGCCTTTTAAGCCTTTAAGGATCACACACACACACACACACACACACACACATACGGACACACACGTATATAACATGACACCCAATTACAGCAAAGGAAACAGTTTGTTATGCTTGGTGAGGCATTATGGTCCCGGGCAAGAGAATGATATTGGTTCTGCGTCGCAACCGCGGCTTTGCATGTGTCCCGTTCAATAGGAAAAATGACCTCTTTTATCTGAGCCAACCCAGGAGTAGAGGACATCTGAATGAATGCAATCTCTGAGAAATGTATTGGCATGATTCAGTTCAAATGATTTAGAATATAAAAAATGTCATGCACGCATCCTGGAAAGTCGTGTGTCCTCTCCCAACATAAAGGACGTGTGTGTTACTTTGTATTTTTCCCCACAAAAAATGGATATACAGCTTTTTTAATTAAACCCTTAACGTATAAAGAAATAAATACCATCAATTACACAAAGTTTGTTATTTTTAGTTATTCTGATATGCCTGTAATACCTGTTTGGTAATGTCAAATCAAGTCTTAGAATGTTACTTTTATTAAAAACAAGTTGAACGGGGTGAGATCATTTCAAACTTCAACTTGTTTCAAGAATTTTCTTGAATTACAGTTTAAGTGTCATTTTCTTGATTCCAGTGGACAGCTCGGCCTCTCATCCAACAGTCAGAATGTTTATTAAAATTATAATTAAATAAAAAAGTCTAAGACTGGACACAAGACTATATGAGTTTGAAGATTTTTTTTTTTTTTTCAGTGTACAATTTTTTTTTTTTTTTTGTTAAAACATTTGCATGATAATTTAAAATCCTTTTTGCAAATCCTTTTTTCCTGTATTAATTTTCATTTTTCCCTATAATAACCAGTTGGGATGACACAGTTATGTGTGGATAGAGGGATGTGAACTCGCCACCAGACGTTTTAAATTCCCCTGAGGATTAACAACCAATATACCATCATCATATCCAATATCCTGCCTGGATGCTCACACCCATACACACACCAACAGAGGTGTGTCATGATCACACACACACACACACACACACACACTCAGTTATTCCTTTTTTCTCTCAGGTATAGATCCACTCTCAAACTTTCTTTCTTCACACACACACCTTCATCCTTAAGTATTCCAGAATGGTTAAGTGTGTTCAACTTTTTGTTGAATTTTGTTCCAGATCAATAAATATATATGAACGATAACCTAAAACACGCAATATGGACACTGCAGCATGTTGTGATATGTACTGTTTATTAGCCAATACTTACTCACACTCAGAAAGACATGCATGTTATTCACACAGCTGTGAATTATGTGGCTTGAAATGGCAAATATATGCGTGTGTGTGTGTGTTTCTTTTGTGTATTAATAACAAAAACCAATCTATTTCAAACCAAAGGTTAGCATCTGAAAAATCAGTGAATTTGCCAGTAACACATGGGTCATTTTACTTAAATTACGTGTCCATACACACAGCAAATCATCAATCTTTAAAGGACACACACACACACACACACACGCCCTGAAGCTTTAGAGAATTGGCTTCATGATTCCTCGTCTGTATATGACAGCACAAACATTTAATATGAACTTTGGTATCGCTATATTGATATTGCTTACAAAATTACAAACATCTTTAATGGATCTGTGGAGACAATCATTTGAAATTGCATTCTGACACAATAACATGTTCCTGCAACAGACCCAAAGGCCATAATAATACAACTGAATCAGACGGGAGTTTGTTTCGCTGTGTTATTGGATGAGTTAATATATACTAACAACATTAGGAAAATATGTAGGAAAATGAATAAGACAACAGAAAGAAAGAAAGCAAGAAAGAAAGAAAAATTACCAGACACAATGAAACAAAAACACAGAAACAAGGAAAGAAATCCTCAAGCGAAATAACCGTATTCTCTCTCTCTCTCTTTCTCTAACTCCGGAACCCACTTTACACTTTCAGCAAACTGAACCAAAGTTTGGGCCCTGATCCAGTTTGAGGAAAACACTGTTGTTCAGTAGTTGGCTTTCCATCCATGTATTTTAATATGGTTAATAATGGATAAAACGTATCCGATATTGGAAAAAAAGTTTTTATGCCAACTTGAAATGGAAATTGTTTTTGTCGCCAAGAAATGATATGATAAACAGCAACGGAAATGCATTTGTCAAATAAATAATGATGTAGGCTTGGCATGACTTGACACAGCCTGATGAATGGTTTATTCTCATTGCACTTCAAAAGTGACTTGTTGGGAAGTTCTGAAATGTCTGTAAAATCCACCACAACTTACGTGGTTGTATGCAGTGTTGGGCAAGATACTGAAAATTAGTAATTAGTTACAGTTACTAGTTGCTTCTCTCAAAAAGTAATTGAATTACTTTACCCATTACTGCATAATAAAAGTACTAGTTAGTTACTAGGGAAAGTAACTTTTGTGTTACTTTTAAATGTCTGCTTCAATTCTCTTATTAACGCACACATAGCTATGTTATTTTAATGTTGCTGTGGCACAGTGTGGGACAAATTTTATCTATCATTGTACCCATTATCACTTCAAATCAAGCATTAGTACAATCTTTTGGCATCTTTTGGTAAAATTAAATAACTGTTTCTCAGACATTTGTCATGTTGTTTTGCTAGGTGCTTCAGAAGATTTGAATTGCTAGTCTTTGATGTGGATAAAGTTGTCACACCTGCACATAGACTACAGCTCACCACTATATTTTTGTCCTTTATCTTGAGGAGGGAAAAATAATGTCTGTATTTCCAGGACAGTAAGCTAACACCTTAACTGTCGGCCATTGTGTGGGCTAAGTTACCAGACCGGTAGTCTTTTGATTCACTTGCGCCACCATAAGGCCGGATGATCATAAACCGGATAATCCTCTGAAGTTGTCCATACATATTTTCATGTAAAGTAACGAGTAACAAGCCCATTTAAATTTCAGTAATTGTAATTGCGTTATTTAATTTGAAAAAGTAATTAGTTACATTACTAGTTACCGCCAAAAGTAATGGAATAACGCGTTACTTTCCAACACTGGTTGTATGTCCATTAGTTGGTGCATAGAATAGTACATCTTTAGATAAAATAATGAAATATAGAAGTATGTTGAAAACCATAGTGACCATCTCTGACAAGTTAGTGGAAGACAACCTACAATACCTATACACGAACATGTGAAAAAAATTGACTATAAGCAATTTGAGGACACCCATTTCAATTTACCTTTCACAGTCTTTAAAATGAAGTAGTGTGAAATGTTTAGGATTAAGAAAAAATAGCAATTGTAGTCATGCTAATGCCTTAGACTTAATAAGCAATCATGTTAGCTACCAAGCTAGGCTAGGTAACGCTAGGTAAATCCGCAGCTGTATAAACAAGTCTGTGATGCCTCTTTTGTTAAAACTGAAATAAGCGATTTTTCTGACCACTAGCGGGCGACAGAAACAACGCAACACATTTGTAAATAACACACAGCAAAGCCAATGCACTACAGTGGACTACGAAGGACAAACGGAAGGATACATGCTAATAGCTAAACGTACCTGCTGAGAAGTGTCGCCGGTTACCAGTCTCGCTTTGCCAGAACTTTCTCCCGCTGAAGGTCACATGTCCCACAATGACAAGTGAAGACATTGGTATTAAGTTTACTAGAATCCTTTTAAACAGCCAGGGAGGAGACAAGCTAGTTTAAAAAAAAAAAATGAAAAGCTAATTTCTATCATTATGTCCCAATGAAATCTCCATAGCACACGTTAGTTTCAGAATTGGTTATAAGGTCTGATAATGCTTATTGCAGGTTTAACTTCTATTATACTGCGTTCTGGTGGGGGCGCTATTGTTAAAGTGTAAAATTTCTAACTCCGAAAAGCCATAACTCCTACACTGTTAAGTCCATCTTTCTTTCTGTCTCTATCCATCTTTACCACTTTTTTATAATACATATATGCACAATATGTGATGGAAATATGTCATTTTCTAAAAATGTCCACTTCCATATATGTTCTACTTGTATTTACATGCATTTAGGCTACATGCCAAAATGAATTTGCCATAAAATATATCGCCCTAATATGGGATTTCTCACTCATTCTTTTTTCCTACCACTATCTCTTTCATTCACTCATCTTTTTCTTGTTTTTCTTTCTTTTTTCCTGCCACTCCCTCCTGCCCTGCACTCCATTAACCTCTGTTGACAACAACACTTTGTGTCAGACTGTTAGAGCAACCTGACATTTTTAATCTCTCCTGCTTTCTTTCTTTCTTTTTTCTCGTTCCTTCCTTCTGTACCCTCTCCTTCCCTTTCCTTCCCCCTTTCTGAGTCTTTCCTTTTCCCACTCATCTTTCTCTCCCCTCTCTCTCTTTCCCCTTTACTCTACTCTCTGACGCTCTATATCTTGCTGTCCCTCTCTCTCCCTTCCATTCATCTCTCTCTCTCTCCCTCTTTTTACCACTCCCTCTCTACCCCGCTCGACCCCACTCCACTCCATGCTGATTAACTTCAGGATTCTAGGTATTAGTTGATTAATTTACTGCACTTTCCCCTCTATCTCCCTCTGTCTCAGCGCACATTAAGGGTCGGAGAGTCAGAGGGAGTGGGAGAGAATGGGTGAGAGACAATGAAAGACAGATAGGAAAGAGAGAGAGAGAGAGGAGGAGGAGGAGTAAATGGAAACAGAGTCTCAGTGATAGCAGTGATGGAAAGAGAGAGAGAAAGAGGGAGAGAGGGAGTGGTGAAAAATGGGGAGGGGAAACCAACTGAAAGAAACAATGCGGAGAGAGTGAGTGAGAGAAAAGAGGGATGAATGGAGGGGAGATTACGTTTTGGGGGGGTTGAACTTTCTGTCACCTCAAATGGAGATAAATGATTGGCCCCGATGGGTGGAAATGAATGGAAGGGTGGAAAAGGAGGGAGAGAGTGATGGAGATAACTAAAGGGACGGATAGACAGGGGTTAAATGGATGATGGAAGCAAAGTAGAGAGACAGGGAGTGAGGGATGAACTGAGGGAGGCAGAGAGGAGTCAGGGTGACTGCTCTGCATGTAGATGAGTTAGGTGTCATATTTTTAGTCCATGACAGGATATGAATAGGCGCCAGTGTAGTTGAGGGCGGAGATGTGTTAAGTATACTCACCTGTTTCTCTGGGGCCTAATAGAGCAGTGATGAGCAATGTATCAGCTCTGTGTGCTGCAGTAAGCACCAACACACACCGATTTCATCTGCAATTACCACAAGTTGCGTCACAAATCTCCTAACAACCACGGCTGGCAGCATCATGGAGGTCCAATGGGAAATTGGTTGTATATAATGCTTAAATGTAACAACCAGTCTAGAGAAAGAGATAAAAAAGATTGTTACGGTGTGAGTGTCGGTCAATTCAGTAGCCATGAGTGAAAGTGAATAGTCTTACTGTGACACAGTAAACTGTCTTGTCTTTAGCTCTAGTTTCTACTGCCAAACTCTCTGACTTGTAGCTTGAGAAGCGTCAGTTAACCTGAACAAACTGTTAGCTTGCTAACTAGCCAGCAGGCTAATTTAGCAAAGGCACTGATGCTAACAGTGTTGCCAACTTGGCGACTTTGTCACTAGATTTAGCGACTATTCAGAACCCCCTGGTGACTTTATTTCTGAAAAGCAACTAGCGACAAATCTGGCGACTTTTTCTGACCATAGGGAACAATGTTAATGTGTTGAATCCCAAAGCATTTGCCAATAAATTGGTATGGCTGATGGCTCTACTTGCTTGTCATCCAGAGAGGTCTAATCATCACAGCGCTTCCCACACACAGCATAGCCCCCCTCCCTCTGCTGCGAGCGGAGACTGTAGGTTATATATTGATATGCAAATTAGCATGTGATGTCATCTGGCGACTTCTAGCGACTTTTTGAGCAGCCAATAGCTACTTTACTTGGAAACAAGTTGGCAACACTGGATGCTAATGTGAACATGAGACTTCTAGCCACAAATAACATAAGGTGACCAGATTTTTGAAAGCAAATATATGTGGTTCATGTATTTATGTAACAGTATAGGGATTCCTGTCAAGTTTTCAATGTAAAAAAAAAAAAACGAAACTTGTGCAATATGAGCGTGAAAAACCAGCTTTTGTAACCATTTGGCTACCGCTATCACT
This sequence comes from Centroberyx affinis, assembly GCF_046629955.1. NCBI lineage: Eukaryota > Metazoa > Chordata > Actinopteri > Beryciformes > Berycidae > Centroberyx > Centroberyx affinis. Next base: position 205,977 of record NW_027283830.1, read on the forward strand.
ACATTTTCACATGTTAGCGAGTGGCTTTGGGGCCTTGAAATCTATGACAACATATTTAAATTTTCAATATTAAATAGAGGGCATGCACTCAACCTAAATACTCTGACATTTGACAGCTGTAACATCAAGTCAGTACATAGGATAGGATCATACATCTATCAAAACTACCACAAATTTGTTTTCCAAGATGTTTTCTTCAATGTCTGAAAAATCTTTTCACTATCGAGAAGATATACAATGGTGTTCTCCAAAACTGTTCTCCAAAACTGTTCTCCAAAACTGTTCTCCAATTGTACCAGGGAAGTGTTAAGACATTGAGAGAGACCTTGTGAGAATACTGTCAAGCATTTTGTGGAAAAAATAAATAAATATATATATACATAAATAAATAAAATAAAAATAAAAAAATAAACATTTTCTCATATTGCTTGTTTTTTTTTTACTGCACTTGACAGCTGGAGGTCCTTGATATGTTTATATATGTTTAATGGGAAGCCACTGATAGAGATTCATGAGGAAATGATGTGAGGCTTGTGATGAATTAATACACGCACCCTTAAATCGAAGTTGTCTATAGAAGCCTCATAACTCTAATTTCAGCCTCATTTGACAGTGGGAGGCCTTGTCTGTGCTGAAGTCATTCCATTCAAGTTCAAGTCACGTCACTGATGGAGGCATCGTCAGACAAAAGTGTGAGGCCTTTCCTAAGGAGAATACACAATTTCCTCCCATTGTCTTCAAAGATTGTTTTCTTTGATGTCTTCTCTATTTCTTGACAGGTTGAGCATGTTTTCTGCCAAGTCACTGATAAAAACACCATGGGAAAACAACATAAAGCCACTCGTGAAAAGAATACAAATGTCCTCATCATCTCTTCCAAGTTATCTAAGTATTCTAAGTCATGAACAGATACTATACAGTACATAAGAATGGGAATTATTTACATCGACTGATGCCTGTGCAACAAATTCTTCATGTTCTCAATTAGTATGAGCACCACTACAATGCAGTGAAGAGGAACAATCATATGACCGCTAAGACCTTTGTCCTGCACTTATTTATTGACTTGGCAGCCGAGTGATTTATGTCAGTGGTTTCAAACTTTTTTTTTTTTCTCGTGACCCAAACTTAACTTACAAAACTAAACTTGGGGGCCTTTTTGAATCTCCCCCTGACCTCCCTCCGAGTACTGAACAACCCATCTCCAGGAGCTAGAGTTCCCTCCACTGTTAATCTGTACCTTGACCTTATGAACAAATGTATGCTAGCTCCACCTTTCTAGGTTTATGAACAGGTATCAATAGTCAAGCTGTCTATTTACAGTAATAAACTAAATGGTCATGTTAAGGTTTAAAATATCAAAGCATTTCCTGAAAAGTACCTGTCTTTTTGAATGTCCATGGTCTCTGTAGGACACTTCTCCTGTCTAAAGCTTGTGTGGTGCTTGTTGATCATTAGGTGGTTTTAGTGTACTGAATTTAAATTTGGGGCAAATTAGGCAATGTTATTTTTCTCAAACATCATTACACTGTAAATCCCAGGAATGGTAAAATAACTCGTCAGATAAAACAACTTGTGGCACTGCACATGTCAGCCTATGTCAGCCGTTGGGCTCTGATCTGGGTGAATTTAGGATGTTGAAATTGCCAGGTAGCATGATGAAATTCTTCACCTGTTGCATGCTACAGTGTACAAAGGGGTTAGTATACTGGTAGGACTGTATATGTACCAAAGATATCTTGGACAACTAATTCTGAAATGGTCATTAATAGTACCTAGAGATCTAGACATCGTAACATAGCGTTATATAGAATAAATCAACAGTAGGTGAAGAGAAGACAGAATCTAAATGGCAAAAATACAGCACTCTAGAGTGAATGTTTATTTAGATCATCACTAATATTAATATGTTGTGATATGTATGTACCTTATACATTGGTTTGATATGTGTTTGAGAAGAAGTAGGTTTGGTTACAAGAAAAATCACTGGAGATTATCAAATTAGGAACATTTTCTTTGAAAATACTGTCCCACAGATATGGATTATAGAAAGGCAACAACAACAAAAAAAACTCAAAAGGTACAAGATTCATATTCCTCTCCCGTGTGTCACTGACTCCACATTGTGATGGAGATGAGCGACAGGGATGTTCTCTGTGAAGAGAGAGGAGATTGAAAGAGAAATTATTGTGTCCGTGATCATTGGAAGCGTTGGACTCCACTTCTCCAAGGCTTCCAGATAATGGATTTGACTGTACTATGTGACTGGAATGAAGGAGGGATGTGACGGGCAGTTTTATTTCCCCCTGAGGAGAATGGATAATCTCTCGGAGTGGATTTGCATTCTTCTGTCATGTGATGGATCTGTTATTTGGCGGAAGATGGAAGTATTTACTGTAGGGCCAGTTTGCATGAAGCCTCTAATAATGGGAACTCTGGTGAGGCCACATAACCTTGGAGTCTTTAATATGGCTTACAGTAAGACACAAAGCAGAGTCCCATATTGAATGCCTCCATATGAAATGATGCTTCTCCTTGGGTAAGGCCAGGCGCCTTACCCAAGGCAAAAATTATTTGGATTCATTGGATTCAACATTTCAAGGCTGAACATTTCATGTTTTACTTAGATGTTCTTCAGTATCAAGACATGAAATAAAGGTTCCTGGCAAGTATCTGACCTTGTTGGTCAGATATTATGGCGGTAAAGATTCATAATTAACAGTTTTGGACACTTGAATTGATAGAAAAATATTTAGGTCCCAATTTCACAAAACGATACAGGTTGCAGCTATGGACGACTACGGACATTGTCTCAACTTTCATTTTGCTGCTACATTTACACAGATTTTCAACATGGCTGGCAGGCTTCAATTGCACATGTTGATTCTTAAATCATCTTGAATCGTCTTCAATTCAGGATTGCTTCACTTAAGTAATGTGTGGACGTAATTCAGAATTAGATTGGATATACGCGGGGTAATTTAAGCATATTCACATGTTAATTCTTATTTTGGGCAGTATCTTGGAAGTCTGAGCCAAACTGTTGGAAGAGAATAAACAGTACCTTTGAATGAAAAAAAAATCTTCTCTAGAATAACAATGGAAAGCCTTTTTCAATAGTCCCATCTTTGGGTCCTCACACAGTCTTCTACTCATGGATTTGAACCTAGAATATCACAAGTATGTACTCCATGTCTTAGCTCACTGGACACCGACTGGACATCGAGACACCCATTATATGGTAACGGAAAGATGGAGGAGAGGGGCTAAAAATATAAAAAAAAAAGGTCATGAACCACATTTAAACCCACAATAACTCTTCCAAGATGCCTCTAGCATATATACAGTATGAAGCGGGTATTGCCAGAGCGTGATTTTGCATAAAGACAATGTTTAATCTACAGGAATGGATTTAAATCGAGTTTTAAAGCTACTTTTCTTGAGCTTGACTTGTATAACAAACTCTGCTCATATTAGATTGTATGCAAAGGAGAGAGACCGGAAAGATAGAGAGAGGACGAAATGCAAAATAAAGGTTACGAGTCGGATTTCAACCCGCAAAATCACAGGTACACAGTATACATCTTAGCCCAATGAGCCACCGGGGCGTCTCTAGGTAATAAGATTTGACTGCTCAAATCCATATGGTGGGAAGGAATATAAAGAGGGTGAATGGGGGATTGTGGCAGGCGGTTTTTGTGCGAGGAGAATGGATAATCTATAGGCATGGATTTACATTCATCTCCCCTCTTCTCTGGAGCTGACTTGGCACAGAAAACAGGCGACTTATGAAGACATCAGCTACGCGGCTTTCAGTCAAATTGTCTGGAGATGAACCTCGGTGTGTGTGTGTGTGTGTGTGTGTGTGCGAGAGAGAGAGAGAGAACCGTTTAGCTACGAAGACATCAGTCATGAGTTTCTCAGTCAAATCCTATGCAGATGAAGCAACAGATTCCGCCTGTGTGTTTCTGTACGTGTTCATGTGGCTTTACATACCTAATGAGCTCTCATGTCCTACTGTACATCAGGTATGTAAACATCCACAGTGACAGTGTATGATAAACATTCTCTCTCTCCCTCTCACACATACACACAAGCACATTCGCATAGATATGACATGAAACACCAGTAAGAATGGGCTTTGCATCATACTGAGAGTCCTCATGCCTTACTGTATTCGAAGACAGATGGAAAAGTACGCTTAAACGTAGACCTATCACGCTTACTTACCACGACACCAAGAAAGCTTTTACTTTTACTCCAAAGATTAAAGCAACAATTTGCAGCTTAAATCCTTGGTAACGCGAGTGTCGGAACGGCGAGATAACAGCGAGTCGACTCATCCGGATTTCACAACGGGAGGCGAAAGAGGCTGTCAACCTTGGATTAGGGGTCTTCAAACGCAAACGCTGGTGTGAAACGTTAATGGCTCACCGCCGGGGCCGTCCTCAACGCTCGATAAAGAAAGTACCCAGCACTTGTTCGGCGGGCTTTTCCAAGGCAAGAGGTTATCGCTCGTTCAGACCAGAAGTGGAACGGATGCGTAGAGAGAGGAGGAATACCCCGTGAAAATAGGCCGTGGTTACATTGTGCTCCAACAACCTATCATCCTAAACCTCATCTCTTTCACTGTTGTCTTTGTAGAAACAATGCTGACGGCTCACTGTACTTCCACATCAGGGATTAACCATCATCTTCACTTTCTCCATAGACTTTCTCGCATCGAAGCTGTCACGTTGATTTGTTTGAGGATTGTTCTCAGCCAGAGTCGTGACTTTTGATCAGGCGACCTATGGCAGTGGTTCTCAACGTGGGGTCCGGGGACCACCAGGGGGTCCTTGAGGGGGTTCCAGGGGGTCCACAGCAAACTGATGAATTGTTAAACTTCAGCATTATTTCATTTACAAGAAGTTAACACAGTTAGAGAATTTAGAAGAATGACTGTTTTGATCATAGTTTCACTGTTATCTCTCTACCTACAATACAGATAGTCATGGAATTCTGGAAAATCATATCTGAAAATAAAAATATCCTCAGATTTGGGTCAGAGAAACAAAATCTCATCAAATGGGGGTCTATGGCCCAAATGTGGACTAAATTAAGGGTCCTTGATATGAAAAAGGTTGAGAATCACCGACCTATGGGACCTAAAAGTCTCTCTCCCTCTTTCTCTCTCTCTCTCTCTCTCATGACAATTCAAAACCAGATAAGATCATCATCCTGTAGTAACTATTGAATGTAAAATCAGTGCCTGTGGATTAATCAATAAAGACATAGGTAGGTTGATCATTGAATATGTACAGTATGTGCTTCTGTGGTGATATGACACGAATGGACAAAAGCATGAAATCATCATGACGGTTGACTGTGTTCAAAATTTCACTGTAGAGCTTCATAGGACTTGCCTCTATCAGATTATCCGATTTTATAAATTGCAGTATTCGATAGGTTATCTTAAAAAACAAATTATCAGTTATGTTCACACTAATACAATCAACCGTACTTACGCAAAAACGAGAAATATCTGCTCGTTTATAGTCGATTTTAAATTCAGATATGCATATGATTTTGGATTTGGGCATTCCAACGAAAGCCTGTACTTCCGACTTGACTGCAGCAGAAAACCAGCAGCCAGCAAAGCAGACAATAAAGTTTCACATGGGTTACTATAACTGGAATGTTATGATTGCTTGATCACAGCTATGTAAAGACGTTTAACTTCGGAGTGTTGTGTTGAAAGGCTTTAATCGCTTTATGGGTTCAACTGTTGTAGACAACTGTTTGCCCTGTGTGTGTGTGTGTGTGTGTGTGTGTGTGTGTGTGTGTGTGTGTGTGTATTTGACAGCAGCGCTCCCTGGAAGGAAGAGCTCTACAGTGAAGTAAGTGATGCAATTTTGACCACAATCAATCATCATGACGGCAGAAACTGGCAAAATAAGGCCCAGGTCGAAAAATAACTGGAATTATCCTTTAATTCCCCTTTAGGACTAAGAAGGCGGGAAAGAAAGGGTAATGGGGCGGAGAGAGGAGAGCGAGGACACAGAGGAGAGAGAGGTGTGTGCTGTCCAGGTTGTGACCTTAAACAAACTCTACTTTTTCTTCTACTCGTTTTTGTCAGGTGGGGTGTGTGTGTGTGTGTGTGTGTGTGGGGTTGGGCGCTGTATGAGAACATTCGTGGGCGCTCTTGCGTTTGTTTGCATGCATATGCTTGCTGCTGTGTTTGTGTGTGTGTGTGTACTTTCACATTTGCATTTGTGTGTGTGTGTGTGTGTGTGTGTGTGTGTCTATATGTGTGTGTGTGAGTGTGCATGATCCATGTTAGCTGTCTTCCTTTGCCATAATGGCCCAAGCTGGCAACCTGCTGGCAATCTGACGTCTGACAGGGAACAATGCATATGCATCTCTCACACACACACACACACACACACACACACACACACACACACACACACACACACACACACACACAGCAGCAGCACGCCTGCCACCAGGCCGTATGGACAGATTAGTCAAGGCCACGGCCTTCACCTTTAAATTGTTCTCTGCTTCCTCCTTTCTCTCTTTCTTCTCTCTCTTTTCCTTCTTTTCACCCTCTCTCTCTCTCTCTCTCTCTCTCTCTCTCTCTCTCTCTCACAGTTTCTCATCCTCTCCTCCTCTTGACATGCTCGCTTCTCCTCTGCCCCTTTTATCCTTGATTTCTTTTCTTACCTCTTGTTTTCTCTTCAACTTTTTCTTCAACTCTCAACTCTTCTCTGCCACTTTGCTTTCTCAATCTAACACTTCTTCCTTTCTCCCTTCCTCTCGTTCTTTTCTCTCTGTCTCTCTCTGTCACTCCCTTACTTTCTCCATTGCTCTGTTTCTCTTCTTCCTCAGGACTCTTTCTCTCCCTGTCACTACGCTGCACTATCCTCATGGCAACATTTAATACTTTTATTTCTTTGGGGGTTTTTTTTTGCCCCTTCACTTCTCTTCCCCCTCTTCTCCTGTTGTCTCTCAACAGCTTGTCCTCTTTCTCTCTCCGTGTTTTTTCTTTCTTCCTCTCTAAAGCCCTATTCGGAGGGTCTTAGTTTTCCGGACAATGTGCGTAAAGTCATAGCCAACACAGGACATCTGTAACGTTAACGTCCGATTCGAGCGGGACAAGAAATCTCTGTAATCAGCCTCCAAAATGACAGAAATGGAACTGTCTCCTCCATATATGCCTTGTCATCACAGTAACAATACAGCCTGGCTGCAAGAGCCAAGAAAAGTTGCAACCGCACCAGAGTTGAGACTTCAGGTCGGATCTTGACGTCTCAGTTTTTGTTTTAGGAAAAATGGCAAAGTCTAAAAAACTTTGGCTTTGGCGTGAAAAGGGCTCACGACGGTCTCGGGGATGTCAGGTGATTTGATGGGGCAAGTTTTTACCTCGGGTTATTTTTACTGGGAATTTTACAGGAGGGAAAAGAGGCCAGAACTTTTACTGGCAGTCTGTAAAACTGACCGATAAGGCAGATTCAGACGGGAGTAAAACTACAGACATGCTCCGGTAATGGTTACATTACCCCACCTCCCCCTGTAAAACTGATCCCTTCTGAACAGGGCTTCAGTCTCTTTCCCACTGTCTTCCTCTTCTTCTATGCTCTCCACTCATTTCAGCCACCTTCTCCTCCTGCCTTTTCCTTTGCCTTTTACACTTTCACCTTAGAACGATTAAAGAGTAACTAAACCCCACCTAAATCTGTGGTGAAGCCTGACATCTACTGGTTAAAAGTAGGGTACTGAACTGGCCATCAGCTATTGGCTGATCTTTGGTGCCAGGTGACGTCACCACCTGTTACTCTATAGAAGGTGACGTCACCTGACACCAAAGATCAGCCAATAGCAGATTGCCAGTGCAGTACCCTACTTTTCACCATTAGATGTCAGTCTTCACCACAGATTTGGGTTTGGGGTTTAGTTACTCTTTAAAGACTAATTAAACCACAAACCCAAATCTGTGGTGAAGCCTGACACCTAATGGTGAAAAGTAGGGTACTGAACTTGCCTTCTCCTATTGGCTGGTGTTTGTGCCCTGTGATGTCACCACCTGCTGTACTCTATAGAGGGTGACATCACAGGGCACAGAGACCAGCCATTAGCAGATGACCAGTTCAGTACCCTACTTTTCATCATTAGGTGTCAGGCTTCACCACAGATTTAGGTGGGGTTTAGTTACTCTTTAAAGAACTGCTTTGGCGCCTTAACACCCAGGGGTTGCGTTTGGAATGAGAGAGGCTGAATCAAAATGTGAAGAAAAAATGATTCAATATCGCTTAAACGTTTTTATGCTTGCTTGAGGCGCAAAAGAGTATGTAATAAAAATAAATGAAAACGGATTTGACATGATCGGCCCAACACATGGTTCACTGACTTTGCACATCTTGAAATGTTGTATTCAAGTGAATATGTGGAAGGCCAAAATACTAACTCACAGTCCAGTCCTAACAGGAGACTTATATACACTTAATGCACATTTTAGACTATTATGTACCTATATGTTACCCGCATCTGTGGATGATACACATTTGTTTTTGTGCACCATGCACATAGGCCCATATGCCCTTGCTTCTGGACTATATAATTGTGTGAATCGGGTAACAGCAAACACCTGTAAAGTTCTTGGTAGCAAGCCAAGGATTCTGCTCATCCTGTTTACCTTTATCACACTACCTTTACTTATTGTTCTCTATATCCTAGTCTTTGATTTGAGTTTTGACCTCGATTCTGTTGCTGCAGCTATGCGACTTCCCAACGGGAATCATTAAAGTTTCATCTCGTCTCTCATCCACTTGTGACACCTTTGTTCTGCATTCTGTATGTTCTGTACAGGAGAGGGTAAATGGAAATTCCTTTGAGGGCCAGGGTTCGATCCCCCTTATGGCCATACATGCAGAAATATCCTTGAGCAAAGCACTGAAACGAAAGAGTTCACCCCCAAATGAGAATTCTGTGCTGAGTCACACCTGCTCACCTTTATGTCAGTCGGAACTTCATTGAAATTCATACGACCACTGGACACAATTTCTCAGAGAGGTGGCTGTAGTGGATGGTCTATTGGCTGGGGAGTCATTAGAATTGTAAGCAGCTGCATCATTTGCTTGATTTGGTTGCCATACTTTACAAGAAAAAGTTACCGTCTCTTCTACCTAGAATAAGAAAGCATAGTAATACAAATCTAGACCTTTTCACTCACATTGCAATCGTTTGGCTACCAAACACTTGGATTATGCTGCAAGAGTTGATGGTCGTTTTATGCCTGTTGTTTAAAGGCTTAGATGGAACTGCATTACCTGGAGTTTTGACAGACATGGTAGACCGACATGACAGATAATGAATGAATTTTCATTTTTGGGTGAACTGTTCCTTTAACCCCTACCTGCTGCTACCAGAGGGGAAAAAGAGAATTTCGCTTTTGGAGGATCAATAAAGGATGTCAGAAACACAGGGGGTACTGCTTGATATTTGGCAAAAGTAGGCTATATACTCTCTCTCTCTCTCTTTCTCTCTCTGTCTCTCTCGCTCTCTCTCTCTCACACACATACAGAGAGAGAGAGAGAGAGAGAGAATTCAGTGTATTCAGTCAGTTTGACAAGTATTCATGTTCTGCAACTGTTGAAAAGAGTGTAGGTCTACATGTTTTGGGGGAAGCCAGCATGTATGAAAAAATGTCAAAAACTGACTGACTCAGGATTAGAACCTGAGATCTTTGGTGTGACAAACCTCCGCTTTACCAATTGAGCTGAAGTCAAAGTAATACAGTTTTTCTTCTCATAGAGTCTTTATAGTTGTGTCCCGCGATGGTTCTTTGAAATTTGAAAAAAGTGACACCCATTTTCTTACCAACATATTCTCTTTCTAACACACACTCTCCCTTCCTTGGAACGGCTTTCCTCTCCTTTCTTCTCCTCGACTCCAATTTAATTCTCTCCCCTGTCTTTTCGCAAGTTTATCTTCCCCATTTCCCCCCCACCCCACCCCCCTCGCTCTCTTTCTTTCCCTGTCAGCTCTCCCCGTCTTCCCTCCTTTCTTTCCTCCCGCTCTCTTTCACTGTTTATTTTCCTTCTTCTTCTCCTCTGCTCTCTTTCTCCTCCTGTCAACTGTCTGAACCCCTTTTTTTTCCTCCCTTCTCATTCGCTTCTGCTCTCTCTCTCTCTCGCTCTCTCTCTCTCCCCTGCTTCTGCTCTCTCTCCTTGGCCTCTTTCCAAAACTTTTCTTTTTATTTGATTTTTATTTCCCTCTCTCAATTTCGGTTTCAGTTAATTTATTGGCATGGCTGCTAAGCAGAAATTGCCAAAGCGCATTTCTCTTTCAACGTCTTTCAGTCTTTCTAACCACCGTTTTATCACCCCTCTCTCTCTTTCTTTCTCTTCCTCTGAGTACGTATGTATAAATTACCCTCTTCTCTCTAACCCCCTTCCCTTCTTTCTCTCCCTCTGAATACATATCCTGGCATATTGGACTAAAGCTTTGTATCTACAACAGTTCTGACATTGAGCAGTCTGGAACGTCTCAAAGCCTCCAGCGGCTCAGTTTTTACTTCCTGGAAATTTTGCCCCCTGGATGATATTTGGCCAAAACTGCCGGGATTGTTCATGTTGCCTGGGAACATTCACTTGTTTTCATGCCTAAATTACAATGACAAAAAAAATCAAGAAAAACATCATGGAAATGCAAAGTGAGTGGGAAAGCTTGTTCAATAAAACAGGCATTCCCACACTAAAGACTTAGTTTGAGAGACGACCCTAATTGTTCTCAGAAATCTCTCCAATCTCTCCTCTTAGCTCTCTTTTCTATCTTTTCTTCTTCTTCTATGGTCACAGCAATATGGTAAGGGCACTACATTTGTAGAATTCTTACCTAATTCTTCACCGTTTTTATAATGCACATATCTGACATTATGGAAGTTGGATTTGTTGTATTCTTGCTCACAGTTAAAAACTGAATAAAAGCAGAATTTACATAAAAGTGAGGGCCAATATAAAAAAGTATGCAGACAAACATGTAAAAACAGTATATATGAAAGTATATATGAAAAATAAATTCTATCTCAGTAAGTTAAGCTGCTACTGGTACTACTGCTGCTATTTTCACACCATGTTAATGTTTTAATTCTTACTTTTTTTTGCACATCTTCACTCACACACTTACTGAATACAGTATGTCTGAGTATTGGAATTGTCGGTTGAATACTTACTTGATCTTATTTATATCTTACTTTTCTTTGCTGTATCCTAATACTATTTGCTGCAGCATCAATCCAATTTCCCCAAAATCCCCCAATGGTTTGTTAAGTTTCACCTAATCTTTTTCTTGTAATTTTGATGCTGTAGGAATTTGTGGTGATTTTACTGTTGCGCTCATTGTAAGTCACTCTGACATATGTAGTCATTTAGCTGACTATGCAATGTAAGATTTATGTTGATGGATGTGATTTGGTTCAAAACTGTCCAACTGTTGATATTGTAGGTGGGGAGAGTGAAACCTTTGACCTGTGTATGTATTTCTTATTTTATTACTCTCATATCTAAAAATGAAACAACTGTAGATTCAAACTTTTCGTCCAGTGTTCATCTTTATTCATCAGGAAAGAGCTACCAGGTGTTTAGAGCAACAAATATAAAAACTTTCATGAACTGGCTATAGGTTAAATCTATCTATCTATCTATCTATCTATCTATTGGCCTGGCTTGCTCTCTCCCTCTTTTCATGCATCCATCTTATTTTAATTAATGAATAAGCCAGTCAGTTCTGAGCTGTCAGAGTGTGTGTTTGGTCTCATCAAGTTTCCTCTCCAGCGCTCCAGTTTCCCTCCGCAGCCTTACAGTAGGGACAACCGGCCCCATCAATATTTAAAACGCATTCTAATTAAGCCCCGGCTGCACCCTCGGCGCCCGGGACGAGCAGAGGGGTGAAATTAAACGCGCCCCTCGCCCTCCATTGATTCCGCATCGCCATTGACTTTTCATCAAGCTGCAAACAAACAACAACCTGCTCCTCGCTCACCGCGTCCGCCGGTGGGTGTGTGTGTGTATGTGTGTGTAGGGGGGGGGGGAAACACACACCTAAATCTTCTGTGTTCCCCTGAATCTAAAGGAGGGTTAAATATTCATGGCTGCCCTCATCCTTCTCCTGTACAATCTAGCGATGCTGATGAATGAGTGATCTAGGTTAGGTTATCCTGGGACATAGAGAGAGAGACTCCCTATGTATGTTACTGTGTGTGTGTGTGTGTGAGTGTGTGTGTGCGTTGCAGGGTTTAAGTTCTCGTGAGATCGTGTTTCACCGCTGTCGATGAGGGAAAGGTTTCAGCCTTATTTGATTGAACTGACCTACAGAGAGAGACTAATAGACTGCAGACAGTCACAAGTGTGTGTGTGTGTGTGTGTGTGTGTGTGTGTGTGTGTGCGAGTTTGATGACGACGAGTCAGATTTGAGTAGACCAGAGAGAGAGCATAGAGAAGGAGCGAAGAACTAATTGAAGAGTCTGTGTGTTACTTGAAAGAGAGTTTGTGTGTGTGTGTGTGTGTGTGTATGCAACAATATTATGCCTGCCACATGCTGTTGGCTGTAATAATTTTATCAGCCTTCTTCTATGCCAAGCAACGTTGGATTACTCGAACACGAAACTCTGAACACATTACTTAGAAATGCATTGTTTTTTAAGATGAAAGCTTAGAAATGCATTTTGTTTTTCATAGACCAGCTTAAAAATCCATTTTGTTTTCATTGAACTGGTCTTAAAGGAATACAGGAATACAATTTACCCACAAAGTGATGACAACACAGACATCAAAATCACTAATTTGTCTGCGGTAGATCGTTGCTTCCATGCTAACTCTTCAGAATACACTATGTTGAGTGATAGTAGGCTCCATGCTAACACTTTAGCATACACTATGTTGAGTGATAGCAAGCTCCATGCTAACACTTTAGCATACACTATGTTGAGTGATAGCAGGCTCCATGCTAACACTTTAGCATACACTATGTTGAGTGATAGCAGGCTCCATGCTAACTCTTTAGCATACACTTAATAAAAAAATAGTTTGTTGTTTTTATCATATGGCCTGTAGATTCATTTAAAATATAAATAAACAATGAAATATCATTAACTCAGTAGGCTATAGCTGAAGCAGATTTATTTTTGAAACTATTTCATGTGGGCGACCATGTATTCATCCCGTCGCCCACCATCTTCGCCTGTGGAAACAGATAATGTAGTAGATAGTTCAAAGCAGTGTTATTTTTCTAGCATATTTCAGATTTAAATTTCACCAAACTTCACCAAAAAATTCACTTTTAAGATAATACTAGTAACTTATTATCAGTCAACATAGTGTATGCTAAAGTGTTAGCATGGAACCAACGATCTACACCTGGATGATTTTGATGTCTATGTTCTCACTTTGCAGGGAAGCTGACCAACAGGACAATCTCCCAAAACAATCTCTCCTCCTAAACTATATGAGTGATACAGGTTTGGTTTGAAACTCTACACTCACACATTTTACATATCTATAAAGTCTTATAAGCACAAATACTTGCCTTCTATACTTGCCTTTCGCTTCCTCTAACTTTTCCTTTACTTTTTCCTTTTGCTACCTCTCGTTTTTCATCTTTCATCTCTCCTCTTCTTGCCTTTCTCTCTGTAGCACAACCTAAATCTTTTTCTGATAAAATGATTAATGTAAAATTTTGTTTACTTGCTTGGTAGCTTGTTTTCTTTGTTTTGATCCCACCTTTTTTGTAGTGTGAGCGCTATATAGAATACATGCCTGTGTGTGTGTGTGTGTGTGTCTGTGTGTGTGCGTGCATGCATGTGTGTGTGTGATCTCAACCTGTCTTAAGTTAAAAAGACTCGTCTTCAAAGCTTTGTCAGTTAACAAGATGTATGGGAGTTCGCTCTGCAGGAGATATCTTGAAAGACAGTTATTTCCACCTCATTACACACTTGTTCTCTCTCTCTCACACACACACACACACACACACACACACACACACACACACACACACTCACAGGTAGAGACACTAATAAGGGCCTGATTGAAGTGATGACGCTTTAGGAACAAAGGGGTAAGACCCGGGTCTCGAACCCGCGAGGGACTTGATCTATCAACTGACGCACTGACAGGTTCATAACACATGCATGCAGATGAAGGGGTGTGTGTGTGTGTGTGTGTGTGTGTGACTTGCTTTGTAGTCAGGTGTCCTGTATCACACTGAACCACTGGGAATCATATGTGAATGTGGCCCACCCAGAGAAGTGGTGCATGGATGTGTGTGTGCGTAGGTGCATGTGCATTTATGCAAATACGTCTTTGCATGCATGCCTGTCTGTGTTTGCATCCCACTTGTGTGTACGCATTGAAGTCTTGCCATTGAAGTCTCGTCTCATCTTGATCAGATTTCTCATGGTGATGAGTGGGAACACATGCATGCATACGCACATACATGTATGATGTGTATGCGCTTTACTTTGCATGTGCACCTGAAAGAACTTATATTTGTGTTTGCGTGTTTGAGATTGAGTGTATTGAAGTCTACCATTGAAGTCGCCTCTCATCTGCACCACAGAATTGCGTATATTGAGTGTCAGGGGGAATGAACATGAGTTTATTAGCTTGAATCAACGGATCGCGCGGCTAATGGCGGAAGACGGCATTCTGTGTCAAATCGATGTGCGATGGAGTCGGACTGCCTTCGCACAAACAACTCATTGATTCATCTCTATGCGGAGAGGCCTACTGCCTGTGAAAATGAATGTGAGAATGCGTCAACCTATTGATCATTGGCTTTCAAGCATTTCTGGTGCCCCGCGATCAATTTATGAATCGGAAAATGCGTCTATAACTTGTGCGCCAGTCAATAGGATGAGTCACTTTCAACGTATCGGTGTAGTTCACGATAAGACACGAGTAGTGTAACGTGTGTTCCAGATGTGACATGTTGCGGCCAACCAAGATCTTTGTCACGCCATTTTTTGCTACAGCACTTTTTTCTCTTTTTGGGTGTCAAAGGTTGTTTTTCCAGGTATTATCTGAAACATAATCTTGCAGAAAACAGCTAACAGCTCCTGCATCACCTGTTGTACTCTATAGAATCACCTGGCACCAAAGATCAGCCAATAGCAGAAGGCCAGTTCAGTACCCTACTTTTCACCATTAGATTCCAGGCTTCACACAGATTTGGGTTTGGGGTTTAGTTACTCATAAAAAAAATGTAGACTCTCTAACCACCAGGTTGGAATCATCTCACCTACTGCCTTGATTACGTAATAAAGAATAAGTGTTCAATTGCTTCTCTCAACTTGGTAACAATTAACATGAACTGCGGGTTATAACACATTCATTATACTCGTTTTACTACGTTTTGCTCAGTCTTTATTGCTTGATAGTGGGTGGGATTTGTCTCAAAAGGGGGCCCCCGCAGAAAATTTTGCCTAGGGCCGGCCCTGGAAATCATACACAGAAAGAATCAACTCCATGAATACAAAATGACAACTGTCATTTGTCAAGCAGTCATGTGTGGAAGTTGCATGACAGAAGCGCAGTGCAACAGGATTCAACTAGGAATATGCGTGAGATGGTTTCACAACACTGAGCCCCCTGAAATGAATGACTTCAGGAGAGCGGCCACTTATGTGAATCGGCATTCATTATTGGCTTTTGATTAGGTATCTTTGTTGCTCAATCTGCTAATGCCCACATGCCGCTCTCAAGACTCCCCTTGTGTCCATTTTGGCCCGAAGACTTGCTGCTGCAGCATTCTCTCCGCTCGTTTTCCCGTCTCGGTGCGCTGTAACTGTCAAAATAACTAACTTATAAAATCCACTTGAGGAGTCGGAACCGGCCACTCTGCTTGGAAGAAACAATGCTCCTGGACACATTTATGTTTTATGAGGTGAACTGGGAGATAATAGCACAGTTTGTACTAGCCCACATCATTAATACTGTCTTTTTTATCGATTTTTATGAAGCTGACATTGCCACATTGATTCCAGTGGACAGGTGATGCCAGTACGCCAGCAAGAGAAGAGACTGCCTCAGGGTTTGAAATCATTAGTGGGTAGTTATTGACTTAAAATGAATGGAACAGGCACTTCCTGATGTATTGTGGTAATCTCCGTTGATGCACCTGCAATGGCAACAATATAAATTGTCATATAAATTAGTATTGTTTTATGTGTGGATTATGCAGCAGTCTCAGACAGTTTTAATGTCCAATAACTGTGCCACAAGAATGCTTAGACAAATTGATGCAATGCTGTGTTACCTTATCAGCAGTCTTACAGGGCTGTGAGCAACTTAATGGCTTGCTCTATTCTGACCTATTGTTGGCAGTATAACAGGCTTCGATTGCATCTATGTAGCGGTCTGGTGCAGCTGCGAAGTTCTTTTTTGTTGCTTTCATCTTGTCTTTCATAATGTTACATTGCTTAGATGAGGTAACAGCTAGCCAGCAAGCACCGATTAGGTAGCCTTGACCCCAACAATGGATGCAACCCAAGCATCGTTTTTGAGACGTTTATTCCTGTAGCTTTTCAAATAAAAGCCGTAGAAAATTGTGAAGCTTTGAATGGCTGGAATCGACTTCTCGCTCATTGTTCATGAAATTAAATAGCATTGGTAGAGAAACAAGGAAGCGCGGAAATCTGATTGGCTGTTGGCCGATGACTGCAAACCAACTTTCCTCCAGCCAACAAGCTGGTTGACCATCAACACATCAGTCAAGTTTCCCTGGTCGCTCAGCTCTGTAGGAAATGAATGGACTTCTGATTAATTGATGATCGCAGTGTGAATGCACAGTTAGTCTCATGCGCTGAACATTTTAGCATACCAGACTAATAATAATAATTATAGCAACAAAGCAAACATCATCATTAACATGCAATCAGCTGCTTGTATTTACTCAGGCAGGTTGTTCCAAAGTTTAGGGTCCTTGACTGTAAATGCCTGATCACGTTTGATTGTCGTTCAAGAGTGTTGATTTCAACCGAAAGCCCAATTCTATCCATCCATTTCAGTTCTGTGGAAGGACTCACTTTTATTCTTAATGTCACACTTTGTTTTTGCCCATCAACATGCTGCACCGCTTTTCCTCAGTGTGTACACAGAACCGATCACAGCTTGAAGAGGGTTAGTCAGTTTTGTTGCTGATAAGACTCAAGACACTGTGCAAGTAAGAGGTACAATGACAATATTGCTAATGACAGGTGACAGGCTGCACAGTCAAAAGCCTAAGTGTTGTAACAATCAGTTAAAGTTAGTCTTTTTTTCTGTATTCACAGTGTAATATGGATTTCACATCAACAGATACTTCTTATGGGTCTTTATTGGTCTCGATATTTAAAGTAATAATCTACAACATTTTCATACAAATAATTCAATTTTGCTACTCTCCATCACTGATTGCTATAACACAATAGTAGATTCAGCCTATAGCCATTTCATGAAAGCTGTTACATTTTCTGTTCTAAACACCTGGTATCTGGTCGGTCATACCTGGGAAAAATCCTCTGGCGCACAGGAAGTGATGCATTTTACATTTCCGGTTTGTTTGGAATCAACAGAAGAACAACTGGGTAGTTACCATGAGCAGTGATAGCCACCATGGCTGAACAGACAAAGGAAATCAAAGAGAAACTCAAACTTCGACAGAAAATCCAAGGAGAAAGACGTCACAGTGCTGGACACACAGTTTGATTGACAGATGATCTCTGGGAAGAGCAGTGCAGAAACACCACAGCTAGGAGAGCTGAGCACCAAAGATGGAGACAAAATAAAACGAGAAACGGTAGGATTACCACTTTAACACCTATTGAGAGGCAATGACTTTAGCTCACTGTCCCAACAAAAGAAAATACCAGTGTTACTCATGCATTCCTCTAAAAAGGCAATGCAGTTCTGGATTCTCTCTGCTGTATCCATTGTGTCCAATTCACAGCTAACTAATGTCCTCTCTCTCTCTCTCTCTCTCTCTCTCTCTCTCTCTCTCACACACACACACACACACACTCACACACACACACGACACAACATATGAGGTGCTATTATGTGTTTCTGCAGGGTAGAAACCACTCAATCCCAAACTAATTGAAACCTGTGGACTTGGAGTAAAAGAGGGAAAGCACACAGCGGTCACAAAGCAGAAATCCATTGTTGTTACTGCTGGGACAGAGAGAGAGCGAGCGAATGAGAGAGAGAGGTACCATTAAAAATTAATTCATTCCGTTCATTCCTTCATTCGTACCTGTGGACTTGGGTAATGGCTGCAGACAGTGCTGTCCGCCGGTCTTCTATTGTTGCCATTGTTGAGCTGTCACAGAGGGTTTCTGGGAATTGAAAGAGAGAGAGACACTGTGTGTGAAATACACTTAGATCCCCTTTTGAGTGACAGGTCAGCTTCTCACCTGTATTGCAACTTATCTAACAATGGAGGCATTCATTTGCACAGAGATATGACAGCAATCACCTAATAAAAATCTCCAAGCACAGGCTCACACACATATTCACATACAAAATTTAAAAAAAGATATCGTATAATTAAGGCTCGGCTGACATGGGTTTTTGAAGGCTTTTTTGAATTGAAGTCAATGATATTTTGTGCCAACATTCAATATCTTTCAATTTGAGTGGATTGGTTCTCCAGGTCCCTCGTGCGCTCTGGTTGTGCATCCCGCTCCCGTCTTTTTCTATTAAGGTACACCGCAGGGTTCTCGCAGTGCGGCTTCATTACTGGATTGTGGCATCCATCAACAGCACAGGTAGCATTAGGAAATCCTGCAGCCTGAAATCCCAACTCTGAATTATGCAGCCCTGTGGGCCAGGAGATGTGGCGTGATCACGTGCGCATTGTCAAGAGCAGAGAATTCATGGGGAGGTGGTGGAGTTTGGTCATGTGAAACCGGTCTGCAAAGCGCTTTTTATACTAATCTAGTCTATGTCTACGTGTATGTGGAGTCGCGCACTCTGATTGGTTGATCGTAGGGGCGATCATCATCCAACTGCTCCAACACATCCCATTCTTCCAGCTGCAATGCTATAGTCAGTTTTAGCGGTGATTGTCGTCACGTCTGCTTCCTGTTCCTCTCTTCTTCTATGTTTCGTTTTGGTGCAACACAATTTTTTTAAACACCCTGCGTACGGGATTTGAAAAACATGCTACGCACGCATCAATGCAGAAGTTACATTATACGTTGGACTATAAAATGCGCTTTAGTTGGAAAGAGTCCATAGACTAGTCCATAGATAGTTAAAACACAATTCCAGTGTTCTCCAGGATTGGAGTTTTTTCTCATGTCCTGCATTGCTTTATGTCATCATTTTTGATGACATAGTCACCTATTCTAGTCATAGTCACCTGTTCTTGTCTATTTTTGAGGCGGAGCAATACTCATCTCAAACAAACCTAATGTCTTCTTCTTTTGTGTCTGGTGTGGACAAGGTTCAGCCATCGTTGGCGAGTCCAGCTGTCTTGGGACGGAGCGCTCACTCACGGGTTAGGGTTAGGGTTTGTTTAGGGGACAGGTTTGTCTTTCACGCTTACATTTTGATTGGTCACTCACTGAATGGAGAAGATTTCCTGCCACCGGAACATACCCAACACCAGAATAGGTGTAATAGGGTGAATCTATTGTGTCTCAATTAGGGTGGATGGGCGCCAATTTGTGATTGAGGCTGATAAGACGGGATTGTACTTTTGTACTTTTACATTCAAATTCTTTGCCATTGCAGCTTTAACCTGACATCTACTGGTGAAAAGTAGGGTACTGCACTGGCAATCTGCTACTGGCTGATCTTTGGTGCCAGGTGATGTCCCCTTCTATAGAGTACAACAGGTAGTGACATCACCTGGCACAAAGACCAGCCAATAGCAGAAGGCCAGTTCAGTCCTACTTTTCACCAGTAGATGTCAGGCTTCACCACAGATTTGGGTTTGGGGTTTAGTTTGTCTTTAAAAAGAACCAATTGAGGTCTAGAAAATGGTCACCACAAGTGAACACTTTACTTTCTTTTAACAAGATGCCATTTGGTTTCTCACAGTTCCAGAACCATGCGTACATGAATTTTTAGTATGGGGGGATGGTTCCAGTGGGAGTCAAACCCCTAATGCTGGAATTGTTAGGACCATTCTCTCTCTCTCTTTCTCTCTCTCTCTCCGTCACTCTCATGGAAACAGACATGTAGTCAATCATGCGTGGTGTTATTCAGTCTTCCTGCAGGCCAGAAACCTCCCTCCTCACTATTAAAGAGACATAGAGGTACTAAGATAAGGAGGAGCTTAGGGGTTAGGGGAATACCCTGTCTTCTGAGTGTGTGTGTGTGTATGTGTGTGTGGCTGCTGTAGCCTATTACACCCAAGAGAAGAAAGTGTATGTACGTAGGAGAGAGCGAGTAGGAGAGACAGACGGATGTCGGCTCCCAGAATGCACCTTTCCTCAGCCCCCATCCCATGGACCAACCAGGATCCTGGGACTATATGAGATTCAGGATCCACCATGATTGGTGAGGCATATAGATGATCACATGATCTCTGATTTTTAAAGAGAAGAAGACACCAGGGTTGGGGTTAATTCATGAATGAACTCATCAATTCCAATTCAACTAAGGAATTGTATTAGAAAAAAAAAAAAAAAACAGAATTGGAATTGAATTGGAGAATTTTAATTCAATGAAAATCTGTGAAATTCCATGTTTTTTTTTTGTTTTTTTCTTACCACATATCTGAGATTACAACTGTTATATATTATCAATACTGAATATCATAAAAGGTTAAAGTGGAATGGAATTCACGTATGTTTCCAATTCAATTCCAATTCTGTTTCATTAATTCAATTCCAGAAACAGAATTGGAATTGAATTGGAAACTGGGTGCAATTCCAACTCCAGCAATTGAATTGGATTTTTTCATGCATTCTCAATTCAATTCATGAATGGCCCTGACCTTGGAAGACACACAGCAAGGATGAAAGAGAGAAAGAATTATAGAGAGCGGGGAAGGCAGAGAGAGAAAAATAATTAGAGAATATAGCCCTAAGCGGCTATTAGTGGGGTCCAGGCCTGTGGGACAAGTGATTTGACAGTGAGAATATAAGCTTGATTCATCATAATGGAAAAATTCTCAAAGACAGAACATTTCAGTGACAGTCCTTCAACTGCAGGTGAAACGGTGCCTGACATATTGCCATTTGAGAAATTTGCAATTTGTAATGATGGTGATGCCATTCAGCATGACCAAATATGAATCAGAAGTTTGAATCAAGTGTTTCGAATTATGCCTCGCCTTCGCTGTCAACTTTATGTATGCACCTTGGCCAAATGGTTTGGATTTCTCTAGGAAGTCCACAGAGTAAAGTCCATGTGCAAGATTTTGTTGAGATTGGATCAAATTTGCAGGAGAAATGGCTGAAAGAATTGGAATAGAATTGGAAACTAGGTGCAATTCCAACTCCAGGAATTGAATTGGAATTTTATTGCATAATGCATAAAATTCAAAATAGCAGAAAAACTATCATGGTAGAAATGAAAACAATATGTGCAAAACCAATATGTGCCAGTCAAGGTATCTGAGGATAAAAATTATTCTAGGGTTCAGAAGTTGAATGTAAAGTTGCTTGTTTATAGCGCCACCATTTGGCCAATTGGTGTATTTATTTTTTTTTGCGAGTGGGGGGAGTGACCAACACACTCTTACATAAATGTTTTGACATTATCTCAACACCTCTACACTGGCTACTGATGCTCACTGCATGGTTTGGGGTCTCGATATTGCAGATGAGCAATCGAGGTCCATCATCAAAGCACTAAAATACACACACACACACACACACAGAAACACACTGATATATGGGGGGAAAAGAAAAAGCTTTTCCTGCACCCCAGGAAGAATAGCTGTCACCATGGTGCCAACTAATGGAGATCTAAAAAAAAATGAATAAAAAAGTAAAAGTAAAGTCAAAAATAAAGTAAAAAATGTTGATGACGGACTTTGATGCCCTGGCACTGTGGTTCAGCTTCCAATAAAGCGTTGAATTAAACTGAAAATAATTGAGTGTGAAAAGAAAAAGGGCACAGAGGGCCAGATAGGGTGAGAGAGACAGAAAGAGGGAGATAAAACAGATACAGAGAGACAGCAAAAGAAAGAGACAGACTAAAAAATGTCAGCGGAACAACCAGCATAAAACCAAGCCTCAGCAGGTCAGAATAAAATCAATGAATAGCAAAAGTTCTCCATCCCTTCATCCCTATTCTGAGTGTTAAAGCGGCAATAGATTTAGAGATATTGATGAATTTGAAATGAATGGATTTGACTTAAGTGCGAGGCTTTGGGCTGGTTTGATGTGCTGTGAAGACTTCTAACTTCAGCGTTTCAATTATTTACTTGAATGACAGTTGTGCGTCATCTTTTAGTAGGTCTTAGGTAAGTTTCATGATCTATTCTGAAACCTTTTCAAAACCCATTGTACACTTTAAAGAAGACCCAACCTGAACCTTAGAGACCTTTTTGGAGCTTTGAGGTTTTCATCTCACACCACTGAGTGAGATAACTGCTCTTCATCCAACATTTTTCTCTACTAGTGCAGTGCCCGTTCGCACCGCTGCTGAAATTCTTAAATAAATATTTAAAGCAGGAGTGAAAGGCCCAGACCGGGGATTTCTTCCTGCTTCTCCTCCCCAATCGTCATCATCTGTACAATATCTGATTTGTGTATATGTGTGTATAATGTATGTAATGTGTAATATCTTATGTATATAATGTAACCTGTTATACCAACAACTCCATATTTATTCCAGCATCTTTGCACTCTGCACCATTGCACTATTGTCCTAGTGTTGTTTACATATGTGTATATATACATATGTATATATATACATATATATATATATGTATATATGCATATTTGTACATAGTAGTTAAATGTTTAGGTTTACCTCTGTTCATCTTGTTGTCCTTGTTTTTAGCTGTATATTTATTCTGTGTAAGTACATTGAGAGCAATGAAAAACCGGAGTCAAATTCCTTGTATGTGTACATACTTGGCCAATAAAGCTGATTCTGATTCTGATTCTGATTCTGAACGTGTCACGTGTCCAAATTGCACCAAGTCCGACACTGCACTTCCTTGGGTCCCCAGCAATACACCCGCCAAGTGTGAAGTCAATCGGACGAATGGTTCTCGAGATATGCGACAGACAGACAGACAGACAGACAGACAGACAGAGATTCCTTTATAGTATGATTTTTCTCTCTTTATTCCCTCTCTGACTGCCATTCACTATAAATGAGCGAAATCTCCATTATATGAGCCCACCTCAAGGCCCCTTAAGATGCGAGTTGGCTTCAACTAGTAGCGACAAAGTGTGTGTTCAAAGATAAAGAAAGAGAATTGACAAATTTATAGGTAGAGGGACACATAGATAGATAATGACATGAAGATAGACAGAGAGAAAAGGAGTTTAAAGTACAAAGTCACAGAGTTGTCTCAATATATTTTACAAAAAGATACCATATCAAGATATCAAGACTAAAACATAGCAATAAAACGCACATAGAATGTCATAAAACCAGTAAGGTAGGCACTACAGTACATTGTGGAAGTCTACCCTGCATTAACAATACAGCACCCACTGCAGCCTAGTCTTATTCAGTGGTTGTAAGGTATAGTTAAAGCCATACTGAACAGGATTTTCCCTCTTCAAATAGCATAAACTGATCCAAAAATGATCCTACTCAGTCATTACAGTACTTATGGCCCATTCCCGCCCGCGATGATGATGGCACCGGCACCGGCACGGATAATCGAGCTAACGTTACAGTGGCTAACGAGGAGGCTAGCACCGATCAAAGCATGAAAAGCACGGCAGAGAAGGAGGACTACCACCAGCAACTGAGCACGTGCATGAGAAGTGCTGATGTGGAGGACAGTTGCCTAGCTGTCAGTTATGCTTCCAGCAGCAGTGGTACCCCGTCCGGACACACTCGCGCCTCTGGCAGCACAGGACCTGGCCGCCACCCCGCTAACATTTTATCCCAAGAGGAGTACCCAACCGACCCATACCTTCTTCAAAACCGGCCTCTCACCTCCGAAGTGATCCGAGCCTGGTTTGAAGGATAACTATAATAACAGTTTCCCATATGACCAGGAGAAACGACGCTTCAATCCAGCATGGTATAAGCGTCCATTGGGAAGCTCAGGCACCGTGGAGCGACAGTGGTTAGTTTATTCGCCTAAAGCAAACCGAGTGTTTTGCTTCTGTTGCTGGCTGTTTGGCAAAAAAATCCAATGAAACTGCTGGGAAAGTCTGGGCTGATCCATGTATGGGCTTTTCTACATATAAGAAAGGGATAAGGCGGCTGAAAAGTCCAGTGCTCCAGTCATATTTAATGACAAAGTTCCGTATTAGTCAGGACAGCACCATGGTTGCGGAGCTCATAAAAGCTGAGAGAGAGCAGGTGGAAAGGAACAGGTTGGTCGATACCACTCTTTTTTTTAGCTCGACAGGGCCTGGCCTTTCGTGGCCACAGGGAATATGCTGGGCTGGGCGACCCTGACTCAAATGAAGGGAACTTCCTGGAGCTTCTGAAATTACTGGCACACTACGACTCAATCCTTGAGCAGCACCTGGCGAACCCGGTAAGCCGTGTAACATACCTGAGCCACCGGTCACAAAATGAGATTATTGCTGTCATGGGGTCAGACCAGTCATCCTCTGGTTCTTATTGATCTCCTTGTCCTTCCCTGTCTGTCACGTAGTGTGTGTATGTTTATGCTGGTAGGTGAGTGCTTGTCTATGTGGTGTGTATCTAGGTAATCTCCGCCCACCTATCAAGAAGCCACGCCTCACCCTCGGTTACCAGCTGTTCTCGATGATTCATTAGCTCAGGGGTACCTGACTTTGAGTTTAGTTCCCTGCTGGATTGTCTTGTGTGATTTGTTGACGAGCTGTCTCGCTATTTTGATTGTTTCTTCAGGAAGCAGGCCACAGAAGCAATGATCCAGAGCCTGCCTGCAATTCTCAAAGCCCTGCACCGTATCAAGCACCATAACCACAGCACACCAAAGGCGGCCTCTGAAGCTGATGGCCCGCTGTCAAAACTCAGCACATTTGAGTTTAAATTCGTGTTGGTGTCTTGGAACGATTTACTTAAGAGGACATGCATCCCGTCTAATTGTCTGCAAAAAGAGTCACTAGATGTCAACGCTGCCGTGGATCTCATTGACACCACTATGACTGAGAATGATCAGAGAATTACGCACAGATGAGGCCTTTGACACCATGGAGACAGAAAAGATGGCCAGAGAAAGCAACGCAACCACTGAGTTTGCGGAGGAGAGAGTCGGCAAGAGCAGGCTACAGCAGGCTGAGCAGGGACAACAGTTGGTGAGTGAAACATCCATAATTAGTCTTTATTAACTTCAATTTTGGCTGTGAAGAAATCAGTCAGAATGTTAGATTAATCTGTTGTTCAACTCCATGCTTACCGCATCACGGCACCTATCTGTGTCACTGCCTGTGGTGTTACTGTCTACTTTGTATTTGAATATGCCTTGTAATTGTTATAGACCGCTGTGTCTATTTTATATTTGAATATGCCTTGTATAGTGTTGTAGACCGCCGTGTCTATTGTGTATTTGAATATGCCTTGTATAGTGTTGTAGACCGCCGTGTCTATTTTATGTTTGTTATTCCCGTGTAAGAAAGACATGGGACTGGCAACCTGTTTTCTTTTTCTGTTCTTCAGAACAAGCTTGTCTACAAAGTGGCTCTGGCTTCACTGTATGTTTTCTTAGACATTGGCTTGCTTGGCTCAATAAGTGATTGAATTTGTGTTTATGGAGGATAGGATAGGATATGTCAGCTATTTTACAGTTGTGAGTTACAGTTTTAAAATGACTTTATCAGAAGGGCCCCTCGAGAATGCTCCGCCCCCTCTGTGCTGAGAGTCTAGCTCCGCCCCTGGGTCAGAGCTAGTGTGTGTCATGAGTTGGCAGCTAGCTACTAGCATAGCTTCGTTGTAGTAGAAAAGCTGATACCTAGCTAACTAGCTAGCTAAGCTAACTGCCACCTACCTGTCCAACAGAAAACAGACCAACTCTGCATCGTTCCTCATCCCCATCCTCTCTTTCAATACTTGATAGCAGGTAAAAGCCAACCCCAGACTCACTCCCGTTTTGGAACAAGCCTTGTCTGCTTGGCGTTTCGCCTCATTGTACTTTTTTACAGCTTTTTACCGTTCTGGCAACCACAGGGAGGAGAGGTCAACTTTGAAAGTTGTGTTTACAAGCCACAACCAGCAAAATCCTGCTCAATATGCCTTTAAATCAGCATTGTAAAACAAAACG
The DNA here is from genome assembly GCF_046629955.1 of Centroberyx affinis. Taxonomy (NCBI): domain Eukaryota; kingdom Metazoa; phylum Chordata; class Actinopteri; order Beryciformes; family Berycidae; genus Centroberyx; species Centroberyx affinis. The sequence goes on from NW_027283830.1 coordinate 232,341, forward strand.
TGTCAAAACTAGCGACTGATTGCTACAGGCCTTTACTCGACTGATTACTGAACATGAGAACAGAATTTGAATTTAAAAGAATTCAGTGGTTGGGCACAGTGCATTGGTTTGTGCAGCAAGCATGTAAACATATTATTTCTGTGATGTTTGTGCTGCTCCACCAAAGAGCCAAAGCCATGATTTGTACATTGCTTACACACATAGGCTATACCAAACCATTACTTTTGTTTGACTTCAGCAATACAACCAAAAACCTAGCAACAAATGTTTATTCGGTGAGTCATTAACTCCCAAGTTAGGGACAAAACAGTATTGAAGTGGATCTTTGGCATAATGCCCCTTTGAACCCAGCCGGTACTTTGAGATTTACTTCTAATGTATGGCAAATTCAATTAGATTCATCCTTGCGCACTGGAGTGAACAAATAATTCAATTGAGTTGAGTAAAGGCTGCTGGTTGAGTGTTACATGCATCACCAATCACCAATAAAAGCCTCTGATTCACAATTGTTTCCATATTATGAATGCAATAGGCTACACACAACACACACACACACACACAGAGACTGGAACCCGCTCTCTCGTTTGAATGTCGTTCTTGTTTATTTACCCATAAACCACTTGGGCTGACATTCTCATTTCCTCTCTCCTAACCGGTCCTAACTGTCTGCATGTAATAGACTATACTGACACAGCGCTCTTCATCAAAGTGTGTATACATTTAGTGTCGAAATCCCAGTCATGTGTGGTGATATTTAATAGTACACACGCAAGGGTGTGTGTACTCCCTCTCTCTCTCTCTCTCTCAAACACACACACACACACACACACACACACACATAAATACACACTTGTTCTCGGCAGTGCCACGCTCCAGGAACAATCTGCTCTAATGATTTCTGATGTGATTGGATTTCTCTTCATGGCTGCTGGGCTGTGGGTCCAATTCTGCCCGTCGCTGCTTTGGTTTCCAATCAAGACCCTGGAACAAAGCAGGGGTTGTTTAGCATGGTGGGGGGTGATCTATGCCTTATACTGACCCTCCTTTCCTTTCCTTTCCTTTCCTTTCCTTTCCTTTCCCTACCAGCCGTTCCTTTCCTTTCCTATTATACTGTTGCTTCCTTCTCCTATTGATCTCTCCTTTCCTTCCATTCCCTGCCTTTCTTTCTCTTTCCCATTTTATCATTATTTTCCTTCTCCTACTTCTCTTCTCCTCTCTTCTCTTCCTTCTCATCACTCCCTTCCTTCTCTTCCATGACTCATCTTTCCTTTCCTTTCCTATTATGATGTTCCTTCCTTTTCCTATTGATCTCTCCTTTCCTTTCATTCCCTTACTTGCCTTTCCTTCTCTTTCCCATTCTTATCATTCATTTCCCTCTCCTACTCTTCTTCTCTTCTCTTCCTTCTCATCACTCCCTTCCTTACCTTCCATGACTCAACTTTCCTTTCCTACAGATCCTTCCTTCTCCTATTGATCTCGACTTTCCTTTCATTCCCTTACTTCCCTTTCCTTCTCTTTCCCATTCTTATCATTCCTTTCCTTCTCCTACTCTGCTTCCCTTCCCTTTTCCTCTTCTCTTCTTTCTCATCATTCTCTTCCTTTCCTTCCATGACTCATCTTTCCTTTATTTTCCTTCCTTCTCCTATTCATCTCTCCTTTCCTTTCATTCCCCTACTCATTTTCATCTTTCCTTTCCTTTGCCTACTCAGCTTCCCTTCCCTTTCCCTACTCTTCTCTCCTGTCCTTCCCTCTTCTTTCTCATCACTCTTTTCCTTTCCTTCCATGACTCATCTTTCCTTTCCTCCCCCTACTCTTCTCTCCTGTCCTTTCCTCTTCTTTCTCATCACTCTTTTCCTTTCCTTCCACGACTCATCTTTCCTTTCCTCCCCCTACTCATCTCTTTGTTCCTTTCTATCCCCTTCTCTCCTTTCCTTCCCTCCCCCTCCTCATCTTTCCTTTCCTTTCTGTTCCTTTCCTGCCCTTTGTTTCCCCTTGTCACCTATCCTTTCCCTGCGGCCAACTCATCTTTTCTTCTTCTCTTTCACCATCTCATCATTCCTGTCCTTCCCCTGGTCTTCTCTGCTTTCCCATCTTTCCCTTCCTTCCCCTATTCATCTCACGTTCCTTTCCTTCCCCTTCTCATCTTTCCTTATGTGTCCTTCTCTCATTCACATTTCCTTTCCTGTCATTCCCATCCTTGTCTTTCATTTTCTTTCCTCTCCTTCCCCTTCTCATCTTTCCGTTCCTTTCCATTCTCATGATTTCCGTTCTCTTCGCTCTCGTGCTTCATTCTGAGTTTCCAATTTTTTAATATTTCATTAAGCCCCATGATGTCTCCTTGGCTCTCATGGCTGTAGTATGTGTCCCTGTGGTCTAAATATAAAGAGAATCAAAGCCAGCTCCCATATTGACTGTTTACACTATTAATATTATTAATATATTATTTTCTAGATGAGTCACCAGCAAACAAAAAAACATCAAATATGCCGTTTTGCATCCAAAAATGAAAATCCCCTCCTTATGAAAGAAAATGAATGGTGACATGGCGACAGATGGAAGTTGTGACATAAAGCAAATAAAATAAATAAATAATAAAAAAAAACAACAACAAATAGATTCACTTGGTTTTCTGGACTAAAAGTTGGCATGGAAAATACTGTTGTTAATCCTTTGAGGTAAAATACAGTAAGAATAAATAAAACTTAAAAAAAATAAATTATTGGCACAGTTCTGCTTGAGTTTTTAATGCTCTCCATCTTAATACTGGGCCGTAATTATAAATCATAGTAAATCACAACAATCTAAAACAACATGGAAGCAGTGATATAAATAGTTATAATAGATGGGTGCTTTCTTTCTATACTATTTACTTCATTTTTTGAGTTATGATGGGCTAAAAAAAAACTTATGTGAACCATATTTTCTATCTAAAATATTAACTCTCGAAGAGCATATAATGTGAATTTACCCAAAATGTAGATTTTTAAATACATTCCAGATCATATCAAGGCAACAGACCTGTTTCCACAAGATAGATGCCACATGAAAATCAGTCAAAATTAAAACCAGTCATATTTACAGAGAGATACTATAATATTGATTAAAATGCTTGACCCCACATACGAAACATTGTCTACATTCTACAGCTATGTATGTTTCTGCAGGAAACTCACCATCCTTAAACCCCAAACTCTAATTTTTCAGTCTCAAAGTCATCTCTTACATAAGTCATATAGGCTTCCTTAACTTGAGTGTGCATCCACAAAAAAAAAAAAAGTTAAGCCCAGGAATAATTTTTTGAAGGCATCAGGAACTCGGGGAGAGGCTGGAGTGTTGAAATTGGATTTATGACCGTAAAAACGGCATCTCAGCCGCCGTAAATCCCAAGAAACTTTTGCTTAAATCATCTTGAATTATGGATGGGCCGTATGTCATGTAGCGCTCTCCGTCTGATGGCGGAGAGAAGAGAAAAAAAAAAAAAAAAAGCGTATTAGGTAAACATCGAGACAGCCGGGGAAGGATGGACGAGAGGGGGGAAAAGGGAGAGAGGAAAGGCAGGAAGAGGCAAATCCATGAACAGGGGGAAAGATTGAGAAAGAAAGAGAGAAAATGAAAGAGAGTCGGGGAGAGAGAGAGAGAGAGCGCGACACCTCCTGTGTAATCTTTGCTACGCGGAGCTGACAGGCTGCAGGCGTTTGTTTTGACAGACAAAGTGCAGCCCTCACTTAAAGAGTTGACGATGTTAATTAAGATACGCGGTGAAAGAGATGCGGTGTTTGATGCCGGGCTGAACTTGTTTTTTTTTTTTATTTCATGCCGCGACAGCTGGAGACGCTGAACTTATGGATGCCGAAAAAGTCTCACACACACCCACACACATCCATATACGCATAGAAACGCGTGCACACCAACATAACCCGAAACAAACACGCTGAATGAGCCATAACCTTGCACTGATATCTCACACACAAATAACACATGTATATGTATGGACACAAAGATATCTGCAAACACACACGTATTCACACACATGAAAATACATACAAGCAGAAACGGAGGGACGCAAGCACTTGTAGAGACATACTGTATGTACACACACACAATATAGAAAAGTGCAAGCAGCTAATCTGTCAGACAGCACAATAAAAGGAGGATTTTGTGTGTGTGTGTGTGTGTTAGAAGCAAGAGACAGCGATATAGAGTGATTGGATTCAGTATGGTCTCTAACCCCCTTTTCCTTTTCTGATGCATTCTGTTGGAACCAATTAGCTTTAGTGTGGGTGTTAACTTAATTTTGCACTCTTTATCTGTGTCTTTCTCATGAAAACGAGTGTGTATCTAAACTAAACTTGTACAACTTAATTATCCAATTTTCCGCAAAATAAAAGCCCCCCCCCCCCCCTCGTATGCTGCACTTTCTCACAGCTGCAGCCTAAAAAGCAGCATGAGATGTGTTGTTGCTACGGTGGCTTCGGAATGGGTACGGGAACGTTTACACCTCCTTATCATGTACCTGCAATACCTGTCAGAAATCAGTGTTACCAAGGCAACAAGCGGCGAGTAAGCGCGGCGTACGGGGGGGGGGCTTTTATTTTGAAGTTCAGCTTCCATGCGTGAGATGTGTTTACACTGGGGAAAGACCTTAGCTAGTAGGCTGCAAAGACACACTCTATTCCATACTTCATCATCATGAATACAGTCAGTCAGAGTAACTCAATAAGATGACATTTTTGTCAGGAGATGCATTTCATAATTAGCCAATGCGTAGATGTTGGGCTAATCTCTCAGCAATATAAAAAATTTCAAACCACATTAGTGACATTTTTGTGACATAATTGTGACATTTATTAGACAATTAGACATGCTGGCGTGTCTTCCCACAGGTTACAGTAAAAGCGTAATTGCAGTCGAAGTTGAGTACAGCAGGTGTTTACATGTAGCAGCTCCCACTTTTGATTGGACCATGATATTAAAATCTGACTTGGCAGAACATAACAGTTGATGAATATATGGTGGCCACCAAAGCAAAGATAGCAGCAATATACAAAAAAACAAGCCAACCAAGTTTGGGATGAAGCTGTTTGTACTGGCTGACTTGAGCAATGGATACACTTCAGATTTTACAATATACATCAGTAGATCAAATTTTGCAAATGGGCATGGACTGGGATTATCTGGGCTGTAGATATCACCTTTATTGTGATCATTTTTACAGAGAGCTTCTGTCCCTGTAATTTTCTGTGCATGGCACTTATAGAGCCAACTGAAAAGGCACCCCAACAACAAAAGAAAATGCACTTACCAGGAACTCACCAAATTGCTCCATAAGATGGCTAAGGGATGGAGGATTGATTTTTGTAAAATGGACGGACACAAAGGAGGTGTCAGTCCACTCATGAGATAACAAACACCTGTTGGAGAGTACAAGAAGTACCTGGGGGATATGGATCTGTCCGATCAGCTCATCCAGTACTAATCGGTCCGCTATAAAACAGTGAGGGGGTACTGAACCCTTTTCATGCACTTAGTGGACATCGCTACCACAGTTCCATTATGCACAAGGAGCTGTGCACTTTGAAAGGGATTGCTCCAATGCAGCATGAGGACTTTATTGAGCAGATGACTGCAGAGATGTGTGGAGTGGCCTACTCCACCAAGCCTAAACCACCAGCTGACAAACACAAGTGCTTTCCAGTGGCAATTGCCCCAGAAAAGAAGTCTCTCAAAAGGCCACATAGGGATGAAAGCAGAAAGTGCATCCACTGTGGGGGGGCAAAAAACACCCTAGTGGTGTGAATAGCGTGAGGTGCCACTCTGTATAATCCTGGATAGGAACTGTTTTAGGAAGTGGCACAAAAGTGAGGAGTAATAAAGCACTTCTCAGACAAGTGGATACAAGGCAATCGCAATAATAAATAGTTTCGTAGAAAAAAGTGCTATGAGCCCAAAAATGTTTGTGATTTTTTTTATGACACTGTTGTACTCATTTGTAAATGTTTCATATAATGTTTCAGTTTTGTTAGGTGCGTTTTGCAATAAACGTGTAAAAATTGTGTAGTTGTCTAGACCAGTGGTTCTCAATGTGGGGTCCGGGGACCACCAGGGGTCCTTGAGGGGGTTCCAGGGGGTCCCCAGCAAATTGATGAATTGTTAAACTTCACCATTATTTCATTTACAAGAAGTTAACAAAATTAGAGGACGTAGAAGAATGACTGTTCTAATCATAGTTTCTCTGTTATTTCTCTACCTACCAGATAGTCATGGAGTTCTGGACAAAATCATATCTGACAACAAAAATATTTGGGTCAAATGGGGGTCCGTGGCTCTAATGTGGACTATATTAGGGGTCCTTGATATGAAAAAGGTTGAGAATCACTGGTCTAGACAAAGAAACCAGTGCAGTAGTTTACTGGTGACTGGTGCACTTAAACAGGACCGCAGAGAGTGTGAATGGAATTTGTGTTTTCTGTCTTGCATAGAATGATAGTTTACTGAACTATAAAAGCATGCTCTCAGCTCCCAATGCCACATATTTCTCTAGGTTAATCTTTGGCAATGAAAACAACCTGAAGTTTCTATTTGACAAGATAGCAAATGATACATTATGTCATGGTGGCATCTGTGTGTGTGTGTCTGTATGTAGACACATTCTTGTGAACACAATAACTCAAGAACAATACATGACAGAAACTTCATATGTACAACATGGGAAAAACTGAATTTCTTTTTACTTTCTTACTATGGGCCCTATTTTCGTGAGTCAAGGTGCAAGTGATGTCATATTGTTGTGGAGGATGTGATGTGTTCCAATAATTGAATGCTAATGCAGCTCTCAAAAGGATCTAAGAGTGTTATGGTTGACAGTATCAAAGGCTGCACTCAGGTCGAGTAGGAGTAGCACTGAGGTTGAATGAATTAGAACAGGAGATCATTAACCGCTTTCGTCAGTGTGGTTTCAGTAGAATGAAAAGATCTATAACTAGATTTAAACACTTCAAACAGATTGTTATTATCTCCGCCAAGGAGGTTATGTATTCGGTGCCGTTTGTTTGTTTGTTTGTTTGTCTGTTTGTCAGCAGGATTACGGAAAAACTACTGGCCCAATTTTCGTGAAACTTCGTGGAAGGGTGTAGCATGGGCCAAGGAAGAACCCATTCAATTTTGGAGCGGATCCGTATATTGGTTGTGCTTTTACATTTGCATTGGCTTTGGTGGAGGTCTGCGCTCTCCGAGTGCCCTTCTAGCTGGATATGTACTCAGTAAGTTGGCAGGCTACATTTCTTTTGAGTATTTTGCAAAAAAGGTTTTGAGATTGGTCCGTAGTTCTGAAGGCCTTCTGGATCAAGGTTTGGGTCTATGTGTAATTTGTGGTCCAATGCTGACCTCTATCGTTTAGCGAAGTCTTGGCTGCTCCTCCACTGCGAAATATCAAGGTTTCAGAATCTTTTTTTCTTTTTCTTTAAAAGCCTCCCTGCAGGACTGCAGATAGTGTGCATGAGTATGTGTCCTTTTAGAGGGGTGGAAGGAGGGTGTCTCAGCATACAGTATGTATCCTCGACATCTTTACATCTTTAATATCGCTTTCTTCGACTGCCTCCATGACAGGGTGGTATCAATAAAAACGCCATCTCTGCCATCTCCCTTGTGTTCATAATCCCGTGTCTGATCGTTTGTCTTTCAAAAGGCTCAGCACATTGCAGTGAGAAAAATGGAGACAAATGGTCCCCAAATACATTTAAAATGACTAAATGTGGATCCTGCCCACTCAATATTGAGGAACCCTATTGAATACTTCAAAGAGAGGCTAAAGACTAGGGAACTAAGAGCTTTGGTCCTTTGATGTACATGGAGAAATCTACTACACCGTATTCCTCTTTCCCTGCATGACAGAAGACATTTACGAACCTGGCTTGGATGTTGAAGGAACGGTAGTTGGGTGTGGGTGAGTATGTCATTGGGGTTACCAAGTGGACACTTCCCTTTAAAGATGTTTGGTTGAATTAGGGCCATGATGGCTCCAGAAGGTTCAGCACTCACTGTTGGTGTCCCAGAACTTCGTCTCTCCTAGAACTCTATCATCATAGCATCTACCAGGACAGGAGAAAGTCTGGACACCTATGGATCTGCACCAGCCTTTCAGCAGTGAATGAGGCTACCATCCCAGACAAATTACCCCTCTCCACCAATGAAGAGGTTACTACCATGTTCCACAGCATGACCATCTACTCCACCAGGATGGTCTTCAGGTTCCTCTACAGCCCAGCGGCATCAACCTCACAGCCTTCGTCAGCCATGCCGGGATCTTCTGCCCTACTCCAATCAGCTAATCATGATCAGTCATCATTATTTCTGATGCAGGGATTCTTCGTTCAACTTTACCTTGATGACATTGCTGTCCATGGACTCCACCCTGATGTCCATGATGCATGCCTCCACAGGTGCTAGAAGCACTGGCCTACTACCACCTCATGGTCAATGATGAAAAGTGTGTGTTTGCCTGCTGTGACTATTGAGTACATTGGGTTCTACCTATCGATTCAAGGGCATTCTCCCACTGGATTGTGCACTGGATTGGTCTCCTTAGGTTAATTTGTTTGTTTCTTTGTCCATTCATTTGTTCACCAATCACATGTGATATCTCAGAAACCACTGAATTTTGACAAAAATTGTATTAATGATGCATGATGGCAATGATGCCACTTGTTGTGTCATTTTCCAAATTACACTGATTGGCCCACGGGGGCAGCTACAATTACATGTCAAACCAAGGTGACATATTTATACTGATAGGCCATGAGAGGGACTACATCATTAACGGGGGACGCATCGTTGTGTGTTTGAATCTGGCACATAGTCTTTGTTGCATGTCATCCCCTCTCTCTCTCTCTCTCTCTCTCTCCCATCTTTTCCTTTCATCCTTCACTGTGTGCTGTCTGGTGTTATAAAATAATACCATAAAAATATTATTTACAACACAATGTACATAATGTTCTCTACTGTATAACATTCAAATGTGATTCCAAGTGTGTGTGGTGCTGAATAGCCCAATGGGTGGGGAATGGCACTAACATTGCCATGCTGAGAGAATGTATGCACTGATGGTACTTTTAAGGTGTTTTAGATGAAAACGTTCACAATATGGCATATGTCATGTTAATGGTCTACTACAGGAGCGTGTGGGTAGACTTATACTATGACTCTGTAGGATACTGTAGAGGTCTCTTGGTGTGATGGGAAAGGACTTGGTCACAGTGAAAATACTAGAGAGTAGGGAGAGGGAAGTTAAAAAAAGATTTTAGAGTAGGGTTTAGAAGGGAAAAAAATGAAGAGAGGACATACTTGTCATGGGGGAGCCATAACTGGTGTTCCAGTTAAATGACAGGATGTGGAGCCGCCCACTCAAGAATGGGACCCTGTTGACAAAGCATTGGGGATCAGGGGGGGAGAGAGAGAGAGAGAGACAGAATAAGAAAGAATTTGACAGAAGGGACTGAGAGAAGGAAAGTGTTGGCACAGTTGTGGATCCACCTACTCAATAGGGGGACCCTGTTGAATACATCAAATGGAAAGAAAAAGGGCTAGGGAGCCGGGAAAGATGTGTTTTGTTTTCCTTTGTCATGATCATGAGGATTTTTTTTTTCATCGGTGCTTAGAAGTGACAGGTCTAGCATCTCTTCCCTTCCATTAATATATCACTAAAATAAGACAACTGAAGTGCAAAAAATATCCATCTTAACAAGTCATTTAATCTATTTTTTATTCTTAAAATCCTATTTTTCTTTACTCAATTGAAAGAATCTGCCAGTGGGGTCTACATTTTTCAAAAATGCACTTGCTGACAATGTGCTTGACCATATGTAACGATGAAGATATTGATTTCAACATTTCAACAGGTGGAAACTGCATTGTGTCTTGCCCTTTTGGCAGATGTTTCACTTTTTTGAAGGAACATTTGAACTGTTTGAGTCAATACTAGTCTAAATGTTAAGATGGATACTTTTTTGCAACATATTGCTGTTACAATCAATAGCCTCTTTGTCTCATAGGTTATTGCTGCTGTTGGGTGAAAACCTTGTATCTCAATGTCAACTTTTAGGAACTAAGAAAAACAGCCTTAATTTAGAATTTTTTTAATCCATAGAGGAGCATGAAATTCTTCAGTTCAAGTTAAAATGTGAAAATTTGTCACCCAACCCCGATGTTATGTAACATCTTCTTATTCATATTACACTGTCAGTGGTAAAGTATATTAGAAAATGATCACAATTACAACAGAGCTGCCTCTTGCTTTCATTTCTAATAATTTTGGGAGTTTTTTGGTGCAAGTATCTCAAACTCTCACAACGTCTTCCTTTATGGTGGACTGATAAGTCCCACTTCAAAAGCAAGAGATGACAGAAAGCAGCTCAGAGGCACTCCAGCATTTAACACTGATGGTTGATTTGACATTTCAGGTATTGTGATACATCTGAGAAGAGAGAGAGCGACAGGAGAGGGGAGGAGAGGGAAATCAGTGAGTTGGCTTTCTCTCTGCCACTCCATCATTGTCATTGATTGCTGAAGCATCCCATTTTAAATATACTAAATCATTAAATTATAAAACTGGTGCAGCCATCATATTAGACCCAGTGACAAGATTGCTGCATTGTTGTTGCGCGGTTGCTCCACTACAAGTATCGCTTGGTAGATTCATATTTCTGCAGAGTAGTTGATGGACAGACACAGTTTTGTGTTATAATGCTAGAATTCAGCCTTCCTTTTCAACATTTGAATAGTCTGCAGTACTAATACCACTGATAATGTAAGAACTATCTCTTTCCTGTCAAAAAATGTAATAAGCTTAGTTTACTAAGGCGGTACATTAGGGCAATGGTTCTCAACGTGGGGTCCGGGGACCAGCAGGGGTCCTTGAGGGGATTCCAGGGGGTCCCCAGCAAATTGATGAATTATTAAACTTCACCATTATGGAGTTAATACAATTAGATAATGTAGAAGAATGACTATTTTGACTGTCTTTCACTGTTATCTCTGTACCTACAATACAGATAGCCATGGAATTCAGGACAAAATCATATCTAACAATAAAAATATTCTCAGATTTGGGTCCGAGAGAAGAAATCTCATCAAATGGGGGTCCGTGGCTCTAATGTGGACTAAATTAGGGGTCCTTGATATGAAAAAGGTTGAGAATCACTGCATTAGGCTTATTACATCGTTAGACAAGGTCACACTCATGAAACTTGCATTGGTGAGAACTGACTTAATACAAAACAGTGGATCAATATGTCAACTAAAGACTGATAGGTCAACAGTAAATCACTACAGGCCTGTGGGTGAGTGTGTATGTGGTGAAGACTTCAACATATGTCAGCAAAAAACTCACACTGGCCTCTTTCTCTCTTTGCTCTGTTTCTCGATCCTTGTATAGGTGTGTATATATCTGCATATGCTTTTAAATGTATCTGTCAGTGTGCGTCTCTACATGTGCATCCCTATGTGTGTGTGTGTGTGGTTGAGTATGTATATCCGTGTGTCCGTCTGTGAGTGTTAAGAATGTGCGTGTGTGTGGTTGATTGTATATATCTGTGTATGTGTGTGTGTGTGTGTGTGCGTGTGCGTGCGCTCTAATCCAGCTATTTTCCTGGAGGCTGGATAGAAAATGTCAGGAAGTCAAAGCTATTAGAGTGCAGAGCCGACCTTTCATTCATCTAGCTTTGCTGTGTGTGTGTGTGTGTGTGTGTGCGTGTGTTAAATGCCATTATAACCTGTGCATTGTGAAGAAAGGGAGAAAAGGCATGTTACAAGTACACTTGGACACACACACACACACAAAGTAAATAAAAGCAGTGTAATCAAGACCTGAGTATAACTCTTTCAAAACTCTTTTGAAATTGCTATACTACATCATGCAGTATGGCTTGTATACTCAAAGCAGCACAATACATCAACAGTTTAGTGTTTATGATGCAAAGTCTCTTCACTCATCACTCCAACACTTTATTGATTCATTATTATACTTGCAGGAGAATCATTTCCTCTCCTTGATGCATTCTAATTCTCTAAAATGTGATATAAACTATTAGCCAACAAAGGACTGCTGATGTTGTACCTCTATCTGTAAGCCAACTTCGCTGGCTCTTCTGACTCTGACTGTGGAAGAAAACTCTACATATGTATTAACAGCTGAACTGGGGTCACCTCTGGGAATGTAAGGTTTCATGATGTATGGTCACCTCACTGTAGCCCTTGTGCCATAGCTTACTATGCCAGAGGTCTTGTTGTCAGAGTGGCTCCTGGATGTCTCTGAGATGTCTATGGAAGCTCTAACTTAAGAGATAACATGTCTTGCTTCTACTCTACTTTGGTGACCTGTTTTAATGTCAGCACATTCTGTACATCCTTGGAAGATACATAAAGGACTGGTTCAATCTCTTTCTCTGTGAAGACGTGTACATAGCCTCCTGCTGTGTGCATCTCTTCCTCTTGCAAGGCTCTCCTTTCAATAAATATACAGTATATTCAAATAAGACGAACCTCTGACTCCAGAACATTTCTTCCAACACTGACAGAGTGGTTAGTGCCGTGGAAAGCTGCCAACTTATAGTAGCTGGGCCGCCTCCTACTGAGGGAAAATCTTTGACTTGACTCCTACCTGTTGAGGATATTGAAATACACACTGGGAGCGAGTGGGAGAGGTGTTACATGATAAAAGACAGAAGAAGAGAGAGAAATTCAACGTTTTTGAGACTCATATGTGAGACTAAGGGTACGATCACACCTTCAGCTCATTTTCTTTGGACTGAACCATAGTTGAGAAGTTGACTTTGTTGCATTTTTGGATTTGTTTTGCCCAGTTAGAAGCGAACCAGGGCTTGTACACAACTTGTCTGTGCTATTTGTTGTAATTGACCTTCTCTGGTGCTCATACCAGTGAAGAACACATGAAGAAATAGCTGTATATGAGCATCAGTCCAGACTTCATTTTGTTATGCTAGGCTTTCCAAGCATGAGGAACAACATCTGTCTCCTTATACCCATAAACCCTTGCATTTTGTGTTGTTTCCTAGTCGGTTTAGATTACATTCTTACTCCTAATGAACCACACCGCAGTTCTCTTGGAAGAGGACTAACTCGTATTTTCAGGCGATTCTGTGCCGTTATTTGGTGGCACCCAAATTTGAACAGCATTGTTCTCACCTGGCCAAACAAACCGAACTAAAGGTGTAAAGGCTTTGGTGTTCAAACAAACCGCTTCAAACATGCACGTAGTACGCAGCATGTCGTACAACACAGTTCCAGAAGCTTTTCCATCATGTCATTGCGGTTGGCGGGGCAATTTAAATCCGTTGCAAGCCTTCCACACACATTAGTTAAGGGTGAAAATCAAAGGCCAACTTGTCAAGAGTCTCCTGTCAGAATCCCTAAACAAATCCCACGCGATTCCCAGAGGCACCATAGGTTGGAATTCAACACATCTAATGTGATTCCCAAAGCCCCTTTTTACATCCCATGCCATGAATCCCGAACAAATCCCATATGATTCCCTTAGGGCCTCTGATTGCTAACAGAATTCCACTTGGTTCCCAACGGAACAGAGTAGATCTCAGGATTTGATTCCCGCTTGATTCCCGAAGGCGCCTCATCTGTTCCAGGTTTTGCCTCCTTAACACAAGAATGAAGCCCCGTTTGATTGCCAGAGACCCTTACAGGCTACTGTAGTTCCCTGTTTATTATTCCCTGAGTGGAAAACACCTTTTTAGGCGCTTTCTCATGCAAGCCTCAGTTCCATTGTTACAGCTGTCACGAAGCTGTCAAGGGGCCACCGGTCCCGATTCAGTGTGGGGGATTCAAGCTAATTCCCCAAACTGTCACTGCAGCAGCTCAGCGCAATTGCACAAGGATTTTACCACAGCACGGTCTTATCCATCCAGCATTATTCTTTCTATATTGTAATTGTGGAATGAATGAACCCCCCCACTTGATTCCCAGTCGCCTCTCAGGTAAAACGTATCCTGAGAGAATTCCAATTTCATTCGCAAAAGGCTTCCCACACCTTCAAGAATGCGGCTGCTAAATGAGCAAATGCAATCTTGATTGAAGTGCAACCCACTTGACTATCTCTTCCTTACATTTTCCAAATCTATCCCTCCCTCCATCCCTGTCTGCCATTTTTCATCTTTCTCTCTCCGGGTGTCTCTCCAGATTCCTCTCTCGACTCCTTGCCCACTTCAAATGCTTACTGCTCGCTGTGCCTGGAGGGATTTTTTCATTTTGATTGACATGCGGTATAGATGCATGCTGGGACTTAAGTTGGAGAGACTGGGGGTAAAGTGTAAATAACGAACAAATCAACATCTCATAATTCCATATACACGTGACGCGCATCGGATTGCAGTGTCGGCTGGAGTGTGTTTATATGTGAGGGATGGGAGTAGGTGTGTGTGCATGTTAGTGTGAGATGTGTGTGTATGTAATCTGTGTGTGTGTGTGAGTGAGAGTGGTTTAAGGCAAGGTGTGTGTGTATAATTTATGCATTCAAGCCTATGTGTTTATACATGCATGATTTAACGACTAGGTGAGTTGCTATGATTAAAGCAGACATGGTTGATTCTTTGTGTGTGTGTGTGGGCGGGTGGATGTCGTGTTTTTTTCTATCTCTCTGAGGACTGAGATGAGAAAAATCCTCCTGAGCGAGGAGTTTTTCAGACTTCTCTCTGAAAAGGGCCACTTTAGGATGAGGGGTTAAAGCAATTTTCACACGTTGGAGGCTCCAAATGGCAAAATGTTGAGGCCTTAAATACCCAGAAATCCTGTGAGGTCAGTAAACTGCACACAGCTCACTCAACCTGGCTGGTCTGTGAAGCCTTCTAGCTAGTACGAAAGGGACAAGAGGGGAATAAGATTTTCAACTAAAAGTGGGAATGTCTTCCTCTGAGGTAACTTCATATCTTGTATTTTTATTTTTATCTTAAATGTGCTTATAATACGTTAATTTTCCAGTTTTCGTCCCGTTCTGTGTGCTGAGATTTCCAACCACTGGTCATTCCCGACCACATGGGCTCATATGGGCAAAAGAAAATACTTGTGAATATAAGGCAATATTATTTAATGAAAATAGTAACTTTTTTCTTTAAAATGGCACTGGGAAATTTTGCACATTAGCGGCCCCAAATGGCAGTCAGAGGAATCTGTTTGAATTTGGAGGACTTCATTACCCAGAAATCCTGGTGCCGGCAGTAAACTAAATGTCTTCTTCTTAGTGTCTGGTAGGTGTGGAGGAGGTGAAGAGGGTCAGCTTTCTCTGGATGGAGCGCTCACTCACTGTTTAGGAGACAGTGATCATGCCAACATCCAAATAATAATATAATAATTTGGGCAAATATGGTAAATCTATGGCATCTCAATTAGGAGGGAGGGGTTTCTCTTCTCTGTTGCAGGTCTACTTTGTAATTCAGGCTGATAAAATTTGTGTATTTTACATATAAATCTTGCCTACTGCAGCTTTAAGTGTTCAAGTCAGGCATTTTAGTACATCAATGGAAACAAGTGTATGCATCCACTCACTGTGCATTACCATGGCTGAAACATATTCATATCTCTCGCTCTCTCTCGCTCTCTCTCTCTCTCTCACACACCTTTTTAAAGCATGCCAGTCAGAATTCTATTATCTCGTTTCTGTATGCAAAGTACCTTTGCGTCTGTTTCTATGCGGTTGTGAGTGTGTGTTCTCACGGCAGGGTGGGTGTACCTAAGGCACACACACACAGACACACACACAAACCTCTTAAAGCGTGCCAATCAAACAGCTGTAATCTACTCCTGTATGTAAAGCATGTAAAATATGCACGCCCACCTCAGCCTCCCTGCCATTCCCAAGCCAAATTTCATCACACCTGTCTGTCTCTCAGCTGTTCTCATCAACTATTTTCACATTTCTTTCCCCCATAAAACAATCAAACGCAATCAAACACATAGGCGGCCATGCAATTGAAATTCTCCACCGAGCGCTTCCCTGCAGTTTCCTAAATGTCTTCTTATTTGTGAAGTATTTTGTAACCCGTTCACCTGACGTTGCCTATAAAAGGGGCAGTACTGGGGCGTTGTGGTTGCATGTCATCACTGACTGGAATCCAATCCACAGTAGCAAAGAGTTGCTTTTCTCATGTGGGTGCAAATACACAGGTTAACAGCATCCAGCCCACTGATTCCTAAGTGCAATCAGGCCTACAGAAAACAGGTCCAAGTACCACCAATTATGAAAACACTGTTATGTAATGAGTTTTATGGATTCAAAACTTCTATTTGACATCTTTGGATCTCCCATCATCTCCCATCAAACCTTTTCAAAACACAGGCTTGCTTTGACTAGAACTGTGGTCTGTATATGTTTCATTTCATTCATGAATTTAATTTGTTATTTTGTGTATTTGCGCTTTCTTTTAGCACATTTTGTAGTAGCACATATGGAACAGTTTGTTAATACATAGGTATATTGGCTCGGTAGCATCATCTTATTCCTAAATGTTTTCACTCTTTTTTTCTCTATTTATTTGTTCACATTTTTGTTCAGGTTTGTGTTTTATTTATTACTTTCATTTTTATATATCCTTTAACACAGTGATTCTCAACCTTTTTCATATGAAGGACCCCTAATTTAGTTCACATTAGGGCAACGGACTGGACCCCCATTTGATGAGACTATGTCTCTGAAATGCAAATCTGAGAATATTTTTAGTTTTAGATAATGATTTTATCCAGAATTCCATGACTATCTGTATTGTAAGTAGAGATAACAGTGAAACTATGATCAAAATAGTCATTACAGGGTACAATAACTTAATTGGGGGGGAACTAAACAAATGTGCTTAACTACATGGGTTGATGCACAGGTTGTTCTGGAAAAAAGAAATTCTACACCTGAGAAGCTGAATTGAAGATGAATAACTTTTCTTTTTATTTTCCTAAAGTATCCCCTCAGATATGACAGTAGGTCGTAGTAATAGTAATATATAGTAGTAATAGTAGTAGGTAGTAGTAAGATTAGAGTGAGCTAACTTGTGACTTGAAACAGTAAAAGTGCAACAGGAATTAAAAAATACAATATCTAATTTCAAATTACAAATACTCAGTGTGTTTTGTTGTGGGACATCTCTGTCATCAAGTTTACTGAGCCTGAGCTTCATCTGATGAATCATAATGCAGCTGGACAGAATGCAGCAGAGTTCAGAGAATTTAGAATGTCAGTGTCATAAAGACAGATTGACCTGAACACAGACTCAGACTCACATTTGTCCTCTCTGATCGGTGTTCACCTGCACATTGAGACAGAAAACTCACATTGCATTTATTTGGAGAAACATCAACAATATCTACCTTTCAGAAAGGAAACCATGGAGAGTGATTTCCATCTTGGTAAGCCACATGTATTGTATTATTTAACAGGAAAAGATTAATACAGAGGATTTTGCTGAACAGACAAACAAGAGACAGACAGTTAGGATAGACTAGTTGTTTGTGTTGAAGGATTTGCATTTGTGTCTCGCACTTCATTAGTTTGATTTACATTGTAAATTCGCAGTTAGAGGCCTTATGGTTATTTGATTATTAAGATGTTGCCATTGCATTTCTTTCAGCATCCATGCAAATGGTCGCTCGACTCAATGCCCTTAATGACGATCGCCATGAAAACATCAACTGCATGTTTGCGAAAGTCCTGAACAAGGAGCAGTACCTTTATGTTGAAGCCTCTAGTTTCTCTGGAGTGACTGCTGAGCTCGACTGTGATCTTTCACCTCAGTCTGCTATTGGTCTCGGCTCCAAACCTGCTTGTGGATTTGAGAGCCTCAATATATGGGAACCAATAGTTACAGCTTCATCAGCATGCAAACTTCTCCTGGATATGGACAAAGGAGACCTTCCTCCCTCAGAGAAACAGTCTCCTCTCATGACTGAAGACACAGCGTTAGGAAATGCTGGAGCATCCATCCACCCAGCTCAGCATGTTGAGGCTCAATCCAACCTGCTCCACCTTGTTGAGGCTCCAGTGACTGATGACTTCAAACTCATTGAGAGATTGAGTCAGCTTCAGCACTCTCCCAATGGTTTTGATGATGACTACCACCTGGAGAAAGTTGGAGAGAGATACCTCTATGCTCCCCCAGGTGACACATCTGGATTTGTGGCTGACTGCTGCTCACCCTGTGGATCCACTCTGGGCCGCCTGGATGAGTGGGAGCCACTGGTCAAATCCCACTGTGACTTGGAGAAGGAGGGATTTGGTGAGGAGCTCCTCTATGCTTCATCACATCTCTCTAGATTTGTAGTTGACTGCTCCCCACAGCATGGACCGACTCTGGACCAGCTTGACAAATGGGAACCTGTTGTCAGCAGCACTGACTCTCACCTGATGCAGTTCCTCTCAGTCCTCCTGGAGGAGGAGGAACTTGGTGAAAAGCACATGAATGCTTCTTCATCAGTGAGTTCTTCATTTATGGCTGCCTGTGCTGCACACCATGCCCCTACTCAAGATCACCTTGATGAATGGGAGCCAATCATCAAAGCTGATTCCAAACTGATGCTGCTCCTCCAGGACTTGGAGAAGGAGGAAGAACAATGTCCTTTCATCATCAAGACGGAAACATTCATCTCCTTTGCACAGACTGAGGCCGCTGCTGAAAGCTCTGTGACCGTCCTGCATCAACCTGAATGTTGTGAGGGAACAAAAGTCACTGTCCTCTCTGCTGGACCTGACTATATCTCCACCTCAGAGGAGGTTCTCCCTGTCTCTCTTGCTGAACACACCCTGACTCAGCTGCTTCAGGAAGGATCAACCAACCTGCTTCAGGAGTCCCAGGCTCCAGCCATCCAGGTTGTGGTCAAAGCTCCACCAAGCCTTGTGGTTGAAACTGTAAAGGACACAGAGGATCTGTCCTTTCTGACCCTGGAAGAGACACTTCCACCCGTCCAGCTGGTCAAACCTGCAGGACTTCAGAGTTCCAGTGCCAAAGACAGCCTGTCAACAAAACCAAAGAAGAAGAAGCGTGGCTTCTTTTCTTGGCTATCCCGCATATTCCAGAGGAAGAACAAGAAATCTGCTGACAACATGGCTGCAACAGCAGAGACACCGCTCCAACAGACCTGCCAGACAGAAGCAGATGAGCCAAAGCCCTGCTTGACTGCCCTCTCACCTGCAGTCCACTTCTGAACTCCTGTCATCTTCCTATCCACTTTACACAAATGAACAACTGAATCATTTTATTTGAATACATTTATTTGCATACTACTGTTATAGTGTCTTTGCATATTTCTTCAAAACACACCTTTATTCCTGCAGTTATGGGTAACCTGTAGCCTAAATATACTGTAGGTTGTCCATTAACATTTTTTATACCGCTATCACTAACAATATAATCAATATTCATTCTAAATGTGGCCGTTCTGTCCACTATCAAATAAATGAGAAATTTGATTGGAGAATGTTAATATAGTGTCTATATTAGTGTACTACTAATCTCTCACTTCCCAGTTTCAGATGATACATTAGTGTGAAAAGTAGTGTATAGATGTTCAATGTCTGGGTTAGGGTTAATCTTAGGGTTGATCTTAGGGTTACAGTCTATAGAAATGCAACAAATAGGCATGTAACACATCGTTGAACATCTACTTTTTCTCACCTGAGTTATTCAAATAAAGTATTACCTAGACTTTTTTGCAAAACCACCACAACTGCCTCACATCCTCTCACAGTCCTTGTCTGGCTTCTTCCATTGCTTATTAAATAAGACCTGCTGGAAGACATAAAAACTAAACGCAGACATGATGATGTAATTGAAAGCGCCGCACCTCCCCACCCGAGCCCGCAGCTCTGCTTGATTGGTGATTCATCACCCGCCCGTCTCACCCTAACAAACCTAGACACTGATTACAAGCCCCTCTTCAAACAGAAAACACTGGCCCTTCCAACTCAATTTCCTCACTCGCGCTGTCAAGTCGGAACTACAAAGCAGCCCGCGCTACTCTCCAGCGGGCATGCTGTTAATATTTGATGCGATGCGCTACTTCTTACAAATAAAACAGACACAATCGTTGTTTCTGCTGATGTAGAAACTCTGTGGTTGTTAGGAGAGAGAGAGGGGAGTCTAAGGGGCCTGATTAAGAAGGTGGCAGATGCAGTTAACTAAGACGTTTGGGGGGGTGATATAAACTTGATTTACTCATAATATGGACTGTTACAAGGAAAGAAGAGCGAGAGAAAGAAGCAGAGTATGATTAAGAGTGGTGTCAATGCACTTAACTAAGACGTTTAGGCCACTGGGATTTTGCGGCGATGATGTAAATTTGATTTCTGACACAATAGGGTCAGATAAGGGACTGACAGATAGAGAGGTGGAGAGAGGGAGCTAGAGGGAGGGAGGAATAGGGTAATTAACAATGTGACACATGCGCTTGACTCAGAAATATAGGTTATAAGCACTTTATTGAGACATTCAGGACACTGTTGAGTGGTGAAGAGACAGAAAGAGGCTGAGATAGAGAGGTGAGGGAGTCCAATGTTCATCACTGAGGCATCAAGAGCAATTTTATTCCCACTGCTAATAAAAAATTTTATCTTCCAAATAAGCATATAAATTCTTCCAAATCAAGCTGGTACTTCAAGTTCAGGTTTAAGGCTTTACTGTCCCCAATGGGGAATTTACCCAGCAACAAACCCTTACATAGCCACAATAAAGAAATGGATAACATATAGAAACATGTATGACAAATTAGCAGAGGTGGAAAGTAACTAAGTACATTTACTCAAGTACTGTACTTAAGTAAAATGCCAGTACCTCAAAGTTGTACTAGAGTATTTCCATTTTGTCAGACTTTCTACTTTTCCTCCACTACATTTCAGAGGGAAATCTTGTACTTTTTCCTCCACTACATTTATCTGACAGCTGGAGTTACTAGTTACTTTGCAAAATAAGGTTTTACACGCATAACATACGATAAGCTCAGAAAATGTGACGCATAGTTAGAGTTTAAACTCCCCAACAGTATATGGAGCAGTTAGACCGACAACATTAAAATACTTCTTACAGGTTAATGCTTCAATAATTTAACACTCTAGCTTGCCATCACGTGACCCCCAAGATCAATAATTTAACACTCTAAAAGAATGAGGACTTTTACTTTTGATACTTAAGTTAATTTTACTGCTAATACTTCCATACTTTTACTTATTCTTTTGAATGCAGGACTTTTACTTTTAATGTATTTGTCCATTATGATATTGCTACTTTTACTTGAGTAAAGGATTTGAATACTTTTTTTCCACCACTGCAAATAAGATAGCGAAGATTGAATAACCATGGAAGTGGAGTGATTGGAGTGGCATATTTATCTGTCAGAGTTCAGCAAGTTCATCCCTAACCTGTGACATATTTGATTTAGCCTGTGGTCGTCTGAATCTACAACCTGAAGGGAAAAGGCTCACATTCCTCCCATAATGGGTGACCAGGGGCTTCTACAATACTGTGAAGGACATCAGGCATCAATGAGGATGGTGTACTGATTGCCAGTGATTGCTGCTTTCACCGTGCTCTTCACACAGCTGCTCTACTGTGCGATACCGAAAATATGTGGCTGCGTTGTCAGAAAAGCAGGACACAAATCAACAAATAAAAGCCTATGATGTGCTCTTCAACCCCAAAGACGCTCCAATCACCTACCAAGTGTTTCTAGTGGGTCCTTGTGGTGTCGCATTGCATCACACCCGTAGCATCTTTTTTTTTTTTTTGTCTGTCAGTCATAAATATGCTCAGAATAGAAGGGTAATAACACACTTAATCATACACTTAACAATATAACTGAGATTATCCTGCTGACTCCTGATACGTCACTGACATCACGACCTGTGACCTCCAGTGTCAAAACAGACTCACCTCACTCTAAACTGGTCTCTCATTGGCTGTTGGATTAGCCTATATTCTTATACTTTATATCTAGATTTATATTTTATTCTCATGCATATTTTTAGACTTTGTGCTCATGTATATTTTATCTGGCACACATAACCTGCACTTCATATACTGTACTAGGGTATTAATCATATTCTGTTTACACTGTCATGACTAACTGCACTACATGTAGTCTAAATGTAGTCTGAATGTCTTTTAACTGTTGTGTAGGGTATAGCAGTGGTTCTCAATGAGGGGTCCGGGGACCACCAGGGGTCCTTGAGGGGGTTCCAGGGGGTCCCCAGCAAATTGATGAATTGTTAAACCTCAGCATTATTTCATTTACAAGAAGTTAACACAGTTAGAGAACGTAGAAGAATGACTGTTTCGATCATAGTTTCTCTGTTATCTCTCTACATGCAACACAGATAGTCATGGAATTCTGGACAAAATCATATCTAGCAATAAAAGATATCATCATATTTGGGTCCGAGAGACAAAATCTCATCACATGGGGGTCCGTGGCCCTAATGTGGACTAAATTAGGGGTCCTTGATATGTATAAGGTTGAGAATCACTGGTGTATAGGATATTAATAGGATAAAATCTTTGTAAGCACATATTTACACATAATTAACCCATAGCACATAATTTACACAAACCAAAACATCTTTTGTCAAGACTTTATAACCTTTTCAAGTCGTCAAAGTACAAGTCAAAGTCAAGTTACCAGAACCCAAGTCAAGTCTCAAGTCTTCTCTTCATGTATCAACTCAAGCAATTAAAATTGTGACTCGAGTCCAAGTCATGTGACTCGAATCCCCACCTCTGGTTGAATGACAATAAATCTGCTTGACTCGATGTGAGATATTGGGTCATAAATATCAAACACGCTTGATATTATCGGGCCTGCTCAGATCAGTCAGATCAGTGTGTCAAACTCCTCACACTACCAGATAATCTTTGCAGACCATCAGTCCCGACCAAGCCTCTGATCAGGATTTCCCTTTGTCAGGACAGACAAATCTGGTGTAAATCAGCCTGATATTCATCCAGTGTGTCCCCAGCTCCAGACAAATAGATGAGCTGGCCTGGGTCAGAGAGCCTTGTGACAAGTCTTGTTCCAGAAAGGTTGTGGGTTCGATCCTTAGTGGAACTCTAACTGCTCCAAGGGTGCTGAAGCATCTTGTGAAAATGTGTACATGCATTTCTGATGTAGAGGAATAAACAAATTGCTCAATAATCCCTAAAAATGAACAAAACAAGACAAAAAAATCCTAAAATACAGGCAGCACAATGATCTAATATTCATCATGTATGTATCATGTGTTGGGAGCCCCACTCTTATCTCCGCATGCTGCTTTTTAAAAGATTATTCTAAGGCGTTTCTGCTTCATCAGACAATGCAGTTGAAGACACTCACAGGGAGGGAGGGATGACATTTGCCAAAGGTTGTGAGCCAGATGCTCCACCTCCCACGTCTCGACAGCAAAACACCATTTTCTGTACGCTTGATGAGATTTTAGGGCTGGAGTGCCACTCCACAATAAAACATCATTTTAAAAGGAACACAGAAGGGAAAGACGTGGTCGAATCGGGCCGTGATGCGACGCCTCTACCTCCCCCCCCCCCAAAAAAAAAATTAAAAACGCAGAAGAGAATATTACACACACAAAATAACATGACTCTGTGGAAGTCCCCAGCCAAATGCATATCTTTTTCAGCGTCCTTAAGCATGAGAATGTCTGGAAAGCCCCGGTGGAAAGCAGTGCTTATCGCAGACTGGGCCGGGGCCCAACGAGTGGGTCGTGGGAAGATTAAAACGGATCCCCAAATCGTTCGAGAGGAACAGATGATGGTTTTTAACTAGGAAAATATAATTTGGTTTGAAGCTACAGGCGATGTTGTTGCTGCCAAAGCGTTTTGATGTCCCTGAAATGCAAGATAAGCAGCCCGGAAAACACTGTGGGCTAGTAGGTTAGTAGCCTCACAAAATGGGTCATTTCTACAGACTCGATATTAGCCCGACAGTTTTGGGGGGGGGAAATTCTTTAAATGTGGGTTCACAGAGAGAAAGTTTGAATGCTGTGATTTGAGCTGTGTCTCTGTAAATTGTAGGAATAAACAGTGGTATTTGTGGAATCATGCTTTCAAGGTATATGATGGAATTTTTATTACATATCAGGCTATGGTGGCTTGCATACCACAGTGAGTTTATTCCCTCAACCAGACTGAAATGCAGTCAAAACATTGCACTCGTCATGTGGCAGAAAATCCTAATCACTTTGAATTCTTTCATTTAGCCCAATCTGACCACTTTCATGTCTTTTGGATGACTTGGCTTCCAAAAAATGAAAATAAACAGACCATTTATTTATATTTGTAGAGAGCATTTCCATAATCTTTCAATCAAAATGCCTTTTTCCCTTCAAACATGTTTCTGAGAAATGCATAACCAAAAATCATCCACTTTCCAAACTATCGGTAATCTGATCTATAATCCTGTTACATGTTAATCCCAATTCAAATTCTCAACTGTCCAAACTGATGTGAACCAGTCATTAGTCTTGGCTCACTCTAAGAAGAGATATGCTAGAAAACAGGTTGTGTTGTCCCCAGACACATATAACAAATGGATTAACATTGGGTCAACATTTGTTAAATGATGTGTTAATAGTAGCATGTGTCATTCTAATGTTTGTCTCCACGTATGTCATAACTTGTATTTATTAGAACACATTGCCTCTGAAAGTGTTGCCACCACCATATGCTACAGTATCAGAAAGATGGCTCATTTACAGCTTTCACAAAACAGTCTTTTCCTTTTTAAACTGTTGAGTTTCATTACTGCCTCCCATTAAAAAGTAACTAATCCCCACTCAAATCTGTGGTGAACTGAACTGGCCATCTGCTATTGGCTGGTCTTTGGTGCCAGGTGATGTCACCCTCTATAGAGTACAACAGGTGGTGACATCACCTGGCACCAAAGACCAGCCAATAGCAGATGGCCAGTGCAGTACCCTACTGTTCACCACTAGGTGTCAGCAGGCTTCACCACAGATTTGGGTTTGGGGTTTAGTCACTCTTTAAGGAAAGAAGATGATGTGTACAGCTATTCTAGTCAACATGAATGAGAAAAATGGTTTGTATGTCAGTCCCTAACATACATTAGAGCGTATGCTATTGGATGTGTGCATAAGAGCAACCATGCCCACTCAACTTTCCTTGGATAAATAGGTTAAAATAAAAAGGTTCAGGTTAGAATGCAAAACACCGTATACATACCATTGTCATAGAGAAGCAGCAGACAGGCCTTGGCCTTTGAATGCTAAGTACATCTATTGAAAATGACTGTTCTGCATGCTACGGCTGCTCGTCACAACTACATTTATTTGCATTGTGTTTTTATCGCAGGACTTCACCTGGAGCGGTATTTCTTTTTAACATAAGCAAAGTATTTGTGAACTACTGCTCCTAACACCACATGCTACAGTATCAGAGAATTGGCCCTTGGCCTGTGAGTTGTTTAGAGCCTCCACACAATGGCCTGTTTCCTTTCTTTCCCCTTACCCTGCTGTTTTTCACTACTGCCATCCAGCGAGGAAAGATAATGATATGTACATCTGCTCAACCTGGGTGTGCTGCATCCTTGAGGGTAACTGAGCTGACAATCGCAAATACCTCACTACAGTAACTTTTACTTTTCTACTGGGGTGTTTCTAATTTCTCAGAGTATTTGTGTACATCTGCCACTGCTTCCACGTTACACAGTAGACTGACTCTTGGCCCATGAGCAAGAACTGTTTGGCTGACAGATCTCTTGCACAAAAGCGTCTTTTCTTTCTTTCCCTCATGCCTTCCAAGAAGGGAAGATAACAATATGTACATCTATTCATCCCGGGCGTTTTTCATCTGAGAGCTGACAATCACAAATACGAGTCACTACTTGTGGAGAATATTGAATGCAGAACTGCTGCCAGACTCATTTCTATCGAGGCTGTCTTGTACTTTTACTTAAAGTGGTAATCATCAAAATCCTCGTTCATTTTGATTTCGGTGATTAATCACAACTGCAATATGTGGGAATTTTCTGATATCTCCCACTTCATTTTATCAGTACAATTCTTTATCAATTCCCTTAGCGATTCCTACTGTATAAATTGTCAGGGGTAAAAGACTACGTACAGTTTTAGTGGAGCTAACATTACACACAAAAGGCATTGCTGTGTAGAGTTACATTTGTTATAACGGCTTTACTTAAGAGAACACAATACAAGAACAAGTGAAAAATGTAACATCACTGAACAAAAACAAAATATTTATTTACCACTTTATGGGGTAATTCAAGCGCGCTCTCCCTGTAATTACAATAGTATTAATCCAAGAGCATTTGAAGGCAGCATCTGCTTGCCACTGTTGTGACTGTTGGCGTGGCGCAGAAGTGCAGAAAATCCAGGAGATAATGAGGTAAATATTGGACTTTTGGACCCACGGTGCCCTCGTTTGGCTTCAGAACACTTGGATTATGCTGCACAAGCTGCTTAGAGTAATTTCATGGCCTTTACCGTTTTTTGGAACTCTAAAGAAACGAGAACTGGTCTTTTGAAGAATTTGGAACCGGGACTAAATTGGAACCGGTTCTCGATACACCAGTACCCAGTCAAAGTGGTAAACATAGTAGGGAATCCACCGATGTTGGCAGTCCAAGGCAACAAAAATCTAAAAAGCAAGCAATATCTGCTGCAGTTTCTTTATGGTTGACTTTAAATTCATGAATAAAAAATGTTTTGGATGTGGGTGTTCCAACGAGTTAAGTTGTAGCAGTAAGATGTCACCAGATGCCTTCTTCTGCTTATATCGATACAACATGAACGCAGCATTACAACAACAAACGTAAAAGCTTTCATAAACTGGGTATAGTAGGTTGAATTCGTACTGTGTCATATCAGTCGGCGATAGAGAGTAGCAAAAAGGACGTTTCTTTATTTGAAAATGTTGCGGATTATTACTTTAATTAAAGGATTTGTTTTTTTGGCCACCGTATGCTTCAGCATCACAGAACTGGCTCTCGGCCCATGAGCCACGGTTATTGGCTCCCAGCTTCCTCGCACAATGGCTCCCTTTCCCTTTTCTCTCCCTTACCCTGTCTTATTTCATTATCGCCGTCTAACAAGGAAAGATAATGATATGTACATCTATTCAACCTGGGTGTCACGCATCGCGGGGAGCCACCGAGCTGACAATCCCCCCTCTCTGCTCGCTCAAACTCTTTCTCTTCTCTTTCTTTGTATCCCTTTCCCTTTCTCTCTCGGCAGACATGGGCATTTGTTATTTGTCCCCTAACCTACTATGTTTCCTCTCACAATGATTTATAAATAGGGCGCTGCTTAGCATATCAAAGACACGGAGGCAGGGAGTGAGAGAGAGAGAGAGAGAGAGAGAGGAAGAGACTAAAGATGTTGGAAAGACTGAGAGAGGGAGAGAAACAGACAGAGAGAGAGAGTTTATGAATATGACTCCCATGATGTCTGTGCTGTCACTCTGCCTGAGCTCAATAGTGACTGACTGACTTTCACCCCACTGCACTTGCCTGCTCACACACACACACACACACACATACACACACACACACATAAATGTGTTCATAAAATGGATAGTTGCGATCCTCAGTTCTGATTGGCTGAGTCACGATCGGAGTCGCTGTAAAATACTCGATAAACACGGGCCATGACCACTTAACCAACCGCTTAAGAGTTAATTTAAATATTAATGATATTGTAAAATCTAGGTACACACACCCTTGACCGCATAACCGTTAATTTAAATATTAATATGCTAAGCCAATATCACCACTCATACCTGTGTGTCACTTAACAACCATTTTGTTTAGCTACTGTTCAAGAACTATATTTCTTGCTAAATATTACTGATTAAAAATAAAAGATTTCTTGAACATTTGCATTATGTTTTTAGCACAATGGTGTGTTACCGCTGTTTTATAAAAGCGATATGCCAAATAATAAAAATTCAAATAACTAACAGGGTTTTAGACAGTCATCGTGCCTAACAACGCCTCTTAGCTGTTCTAAAATCATTGTTTCTTTGTGTCTCCATGTGCCTCTGACTGCATTTATACTCACTAATATTTCCATAATATTTGGGATACTTTCCAGGTTACTGACGTAGGTAAACATTAGTCTATTTCCTGTTGTTTTTCTGCACAAGCTAGTTGCTAGCTTAGTGGCTTTGCTAGCTTACTGGACAAGCTAAATCATTGGCAGGAGAACACAGGTAGGCGGACGTTCTGTTTATTGGTAGCTATCGATATGCAGGGCAGGTTATCATGCGAGGGATAATGTACAGTGAGTTGATCATTATCGAAAAATAAGTCTAGATATTGTGAATTAATCCTTTATACTCTGCAATAGAAATGGTCTGCCAGAGCCTACACTGGTATTTTTGCTCTTCAAATGTGTATCTTCAAATGTTTCATATCCCTAAAATCTGCACAACCCAAGCTAAAAGGCTATGTAAATCAATAAACCATAATAACTGGAAAAAAATTAGAAATTGTAAATTAAAAATCAACACTCAAAATTTATTTGAACTATCTTTTAGTTTTTGAGATATGCCCATTTGTGTGAGCAGAGTGCAAAGGTGCTTTTGTTAGTTTTGGCCCTCCCACCCCGGCTAAGAGGTTAACCGATGTCTGGAAGACACCTGCCTGCTCTCTGCTTCCTCTCTGCCCGAGAGAGAAGCATTAGCATTTGGCCAGCCAATATTAGCAGCTGGCCAGCCAATATTAGCAGCTGGCCAGCCAATATTAGCAGTGGCTAGTCAACTGCTAATGTGTCTTCCAGACATCGGTTATCCTCTTCGCCGGGGTGGGAGGGTCAGCAGCAGGAGACGTTTCGGGGGTAGCACAGCTGAGAGCGCAGCTCGCCGACAAGTCAGGCTTGTTCCTCGGTCAGACACCCGGAACATTAGCTCCCTAAACAGCCGGGTGTGCCGGACCTTTTCCCCAGCAGACATGGGCAAAATAATTATGATGCTAGCTATTATGGTTTCGATTTTAGAGCCATCTAAACAGCATGATGCAAATGAGGCCGCAGGCAGCTGCTCCGAGTTTAAAGGGTTAAGAAGGGGGGAGGAGTCTTGATCACTATCATGAAGGGGTTTATTTAGCGATAATGCACACTATCCTGCTTATTAGACAGCTACTTACCAAAAACATTAATAATTTGACACATAATATTGAATTAATTAATTTTAAATTATTTTATTACAAGCTAAATTAATTTAGATAAGCTTCTGTCAAAAGCTATAGTCCAGGACTGTTCAATACCCAAGGAGTAACGTCTTTTAGACACAAGGTGTCACCAGTTAATTTGGTAAGAAATCAACAAAATGGACCAGACTTCTTGACTGTGGAATGATATGATTACATGTGAAACAGCAGTCTGTACTACTGTAGAAATAACAGACATAAGAATGCGGTCATTGGCCAATCAGAATTGAGTAATAATAAACTTTATTTTATTTTTATTTATAAAGCACTAGCACTCCACAAAAGATGCATGTGTACTGTCTATCCGTAATTAACCGGGACATGAGCCAGTATGTGGAATACAGTGCACATGTAAACGTGTGCCTCTGTGTCTCCATGTGGCAAGCGGGGCTTGTGCTGAGTGTTGGCTGAGAGGCACGGGGGAGCCCACCGGGACAACAAAGCACATCTGAGCCCAATTAACCCCTGTCTATATCTTCATGTGCCTCAGTAGACACAGGAGATGAGCCCCAGATTGAACCACGACAGACGCAGCCACACGGCGAGTACGGAGCGGTGCGAAAAAAGGCGCTACAGACCAGTGTCCTTGCCTTGTTTTCTCTTTCAGCCTGTATGAACGTCTGGGGTGTGTTTATTTTCACATGCTGCGCGCGCCTTGGCTGTTTCCTCCGTGTAATAAATAGGGGAGCACCTCGTGCCACGGCGCATGATGCTAAATAAATCATGAGCTATCAAACGCTCCCGATTTATGTAAAACTACCCGGCGTGGTAAGCATTTATTTTCCTTTTGCTGCTGCCGCTGGAGAGAGAGTAATGGGCCGTACGCACCGCTCAGAACTGGGTGTCACTTTAAGGGTTAGGGCCTTCCTGCTGTAGGGATAACATCCAATAATTCTGTCTAGATATTGCACATCCAAATATGGGTCACATTTTATTTGTATAGTCCAACGCTGATACTCAAGTGACTACAATGTGTCGCTAAAAAGTCTACTGAGTTTCAGGTGAAATTCACAATTAGTGTGTCTACAGATGTTCAGTGTCTGGTTTAGGGTTCATTTTAGGGATGGGGTTAAGCACAAAGGCACATTAGCGTTATCGCTACCTCTGCAGAATGTGGCAGAAGTCAGTCATGTTCACTAAAATGAAAATGAAACACCAACAAGGCAAATTAGAGACCATAGTCATGGGAGAGAAAGGGTAAAATTAGGGTATTTGGCTATGGTTAGGATACTGTGTCTGTATTACATTCAACAGCAATCCTTCACTTAAAAAGGGGATTAGGGTTAGAAATGGGGACAGGTTAGGGTTAGGGTTAGATAGTCTGTAGAGATGCAGCAAATAGACAAATGAGCCTTTGCTGAACATCTACTTTTTGCCACCTAATAGCTGAGTTTCAACACTGGATTACCCAAATAAAGTCTCACCGAAATATGTGGTTCTGCAGTCATAACCATTGTGGATTTCATGCACCGGCTGCAACCTTTAGAGCTTCAAACGTCCTTTTTCCCCAGAGGAGAGCACAAACGTTTGCCTCAGCAACACCCATTAACACCCCGCAGCTGCCCAGTGCAACCACAGTCTTCTACTGGTGGCCACTGAGCAGCTCCACTGCATCAGTCGGGGGTTAATCGCCTTGCTCTGGGTCACTTGTTACAGGTTGATGTCCTTATGTACAATTTAAGGTTCTTAAAGAGGAACACCGCTCATTCAAAGAGTTCCTAGATGTCGTTCCTATGATCAAGAACTGTGTTTTGTTGTTTTTAGTTAGGGGGGGGCGTGAGTTGTTTGTGTCTGAATTTACTGGAGAGTAAATTTGAGGCTGTGATAGACTGTCCATGGTGTTTGGGTTAGGGTTAAGGTTAGGGTTTAGGGTTAGGGTTGGGTTAGGGTTAGGGTTTTCTGCCCAATGCATGCTGGGATAGACTGCAGCCTCCCGTGACCCTGAATAGGAATAAGCAGGTATGGAAAATGGATGAATGAATTTAGCTAAAAGAAAGTTCTCCCCCTTCTTTCCAAATACATTATCTTTGGAGCAGCTACTGTATAGAATTTACACTTATGGCCAATTACAAGTTTAAGTCTTATCTCATCTTAAGCATTGATAGGACTGTTTCGAAGTGAATGTTCCTCTTTAAGAATCCCAAAACTGTATGTGGAAATGTGGGAAAAGTTCACTTTCTCAGGCAGTCGAGAGCATGAATATTCTTGCTGTAAAAGAGAAATAAAGTGGGTTTTATATTAGTCTTGCATCACTGCTGCCATCTTGGCAGGCAAGCAGCTGCGAGTGAACAACAGGTGTTTGTAATCCAACACAGGCCAAAGCCATTGATCAGTGACCGTGGCGACGTGCCACACTGCTGGAAAATCCATGAAACATTAGGACGAGAGAGTGCTGCGAATGGGCTTTACCTGGGCTCCACTGCCTCACTGTCTTTTGTGAAGGAGGCGCAGTTGCTTTTCCGGCCAGAAGAGGGCGACACCCCGGATGCTGCCTCTCACCACAGGAGCGTTCACTTCACTGTCGGCCGCTACCGGACAAAACACAGAGCAAAAATAGAGGTGCCGCACGTTTGAAATCCCTTTAAACACATATTAAATGCTTTATTTTAATCCAGCAAATGGGATTAGTGCACATGAGATTCAAACGGAGCAAGGTTTTTTCCAGTGTTTGGACACAGGACGCAGTGTCTCAGCCACATGGCCAGACTACCAACGACAGCTGAGACGGAAGCCGGGTCTTTGCCAACTGTCTGGCTCATTCTCTAGTAGGCCTGCTTCCCTCAGGCCACTCACAGCCAGTGCAGGAACATGTCCAAGACTGTCAAATATCAGCACACACAGTCACACGTGTATTAACGCGCACACATTCAGGAGGTGTATATAAATCAAGATGGAGCGCGTGCTTCGGTGTGTCTTTTCACGCAGGTGGCCACTTTGGAGGCTGCTGGTAGGATAAATCAAACACGCCCCAACTTGCTTAAATTAGTGTAAATCAATCAATTCAGTGAGTGGGCTAATATTAAAGGATAAATGGCATTAGAGGGCTGCTGGATCTAGCTGAATGCAAAATAATTGAGACTGAATGCTCCATCAAAACATGTTAACTGTACAGCAGAAATGCCCTTAATTAGCAATTGGCTTTGTAGATTGCTTTAAAATGGGGTTTTATCAATGGTAAAAGCACAATAAATACGCATACAATAAACAACCTTACACTTTCCATAAGGCATCCAGGCTGTATATAAATACAATGACTCATCGTCTGTCATATGACATGTTTATCAAACATGAATACAGTTTCATACACTAGGCCAACGATGTTTGCAGTGCGCAAATAAATACCTAAGGATTACTGTGTAATGAACGCCATGAGGACATTTATCCCTTCAGCACCATGGGTCACATCTTATGTTGAGTGACATGAGTTTGTAAACTATGTAATTAGATGCCTGTGGAGTTGGCTATCAAATATAATGCAATAACATACAGCATTATAGCATGTATTTTGAATTTTGTGACATCATAGAAATACAGTAATATCAAGGCTGTGCATCTTAAATAGATGATCCATAGTGAAAATAGAAACTTCTTTCATGGAGTTATGGACTAAACCTGTGTAATGACTTTTTAGACGGTTATGATCTTTGACACTATAATCAAAGATCATTTGTGTTTGGAAATATTCATACATTTCTATCCTGTTTTTTCCACACAAGTTCCAGTAACCTGTAACACACTTTAATGAAAGTAACACAAGATGTGTGTTGCACCGATACCCCAAGATGTGTTGAAAATGACACTTCCCTGTAAAAAAAAAAAAAAAAAAGATATTACTTCTTTGGCACAAGTAATATCTATTAAGTTAGTAGTTATTGGATGGACCTATCCATAACAAATGAATATATTCAAAAGTCTGAGACAGTCTTTCTGCTGTTAACTCGTGCCAAGTAATTTGGAATTAACACTGAGCGATGAATATGAGGCAAAATCACTCTCGGCTTTTTGATTATGGGTCTTTAATGTCCTCCATGCTTAAAAACCAAAAGGACCAGCCGCAGCTCATTGTCCCAGTGGCGGACATTAAATATTTACCAGGGCTTCAGCATCTGTTCTTTACGCCAAGAATCAGGTATTTCCAGGCAGTGGTGTGGAGTAATGGAAATAATCGGGATTTAATCTGTCACTCGAGTAAAATCAGTGTAATCATACTCAAAAGTATGAAAAAAAATCATTTAAAAGGGTCAGAAAGGCTGACTGTGCGATTATGGTTAGGCCTGTTTGTTACACTATTCGATGTGAATTACATTACTGACCATCCTACATGTAAAGCAGGTCATCAGTTAACAGAAGAAGAGGTAACCAGAGATGTAGTGGAGGTTAAACCCACTTAAACCCAGTTCCATCCAGCCTCACATGAATCTTAAGGACATAAATCCATGGCATAAATCTATGTAAATCATATGGGGAAAGGGAAAACGCGTGAAGCTGATCACCGCGCTGGAGGCCACGGCGTTTATTTACCGCGACGCGCCCGGAGGCGAGCGCTCCTAACGTCTGGAGTCATAACCCCTGAACATGAAGCAGGGCCGCAAAAAGACGTAATCCATACTTCCCCCATCTTCCCTTTCTCCGCTCCCGAGGGGCCCCTTTTTGTGGCGTGCGTCACTATTGGCTCCGCCACCTGTTGCAAGAGGAAACCAGAGGTGAGGCTTCCGGGCCGAGGGCAGAGCCGCTGTCGGGTTTCAACCGCTCTCTCTCTCTCTCTCTCTCTCTTTTTCTCTCTCTCTCCGGCTCCCCTTTTTTTCTCCCATGGGTGTTCGGTTGTATAGGGGCGAGGTGCGGGCACGCCTCCAATGCAGCTTGAACCTGTCGTGAGGCTGCATGTGATCCTGTAGTGGTTTCTGAAGCGTTTTTTATATTGGAGAGGTTAAGAGAGAAAAAAACACCAGATATGAAATTTGGAATCCATAAAAAAAAAAAAAAATCACATTAGACAGCATTCAAAAGCAATATTCCCTTTTAAGATGATAGTTTGGAGATCTAACAATTCATCACATTGACCAAATATTAATATCTTGTCATTCATGAGTTGTTGCTCCAGTTTACACCCCTAGTTTATAATTATAAGACAAGAAATGATGAAGTTTTGGAGGTAAATCATACCTTAGGGTGCTCTTCTCCTCCTCTTCATCTCCTCTTTCCACTCCTCTCTCTTCCACATGCTCTGATCCATTTGCTCCTGGAAAATATCTATAGCCTATATATAAAAAAAAAACAGAAAAATTTGTGAACCGCATAAGCCTCTGACTGACTGATTTCCCACCTCCTCCTCTTTTTCCCCTTGCAGTCCGTCTGACTGCAGCACTCTTGAATAATAACCCCCTCTCCTCCTCCTCCTCCTCCTTTCCCTTCCTTCCCTTCCCTCTCCCTCTCTCTCGCTCTCTCTCCCCTCTATTTAAAATGCCGCTCACAGGCGCGCGCCCGCGCCCGGTTTTAAACACACTCTCTCCCTCTCTCTCGCTCTCTCTGCCTCCAATCGGGCCGCGGGGACGCGCTCGGGTCGAGTCGCGCAAGTCAACCCCAATGCGACGATTTGACAGGTAAAGCTTTTTTTTTTTTTTTTTTTTTTTTTCTCTCTCATCCCTCGAACAAAATCCCCGCTCTTCTCTTTGATCTTGATCCCTATGCAGGTTAGGAGACTCCAACCCCAGCTTGTTTATATTCGAAATTTTAAAAAAATAATATCGGATTATTATAAGAGATGATAATAAACTGGCATGGAAATAAAGCCGAGCGCGCGTTATAGTGTGCGCTCAAAATAAGGGATCCGTTTCAAGGTCTGAAGTTTTTTTTTTATTTTCTGAGAGACGACCCCCCCTCCCTTCCCTTCCCCTCTCTCTCTCTCTCTCTCTCTCTCTCTCCCTTCCTCACCACCTCCTCCTCCTTCTCCTCCTTTCTCTGCATCTCTGCATTCTCCTCCTTTTAGTCGTGTGGGAAGCTCAGTGAATGCG
This sequence comes from Centroberyx affinis, assembly GCF_046629955.1. Lineage (NCBI taxonomy): Eukaryota > Metazoa > Chordata > Actinopteri > Beryciformes > Berycidae > Centroberyx > Centroberyx affinis. The sequence goes on from NW_027283830.1 coordinate 267,578, forward strand.
GCTGCAGAAGGAGGCAGCATACTTATGCGCCTGACTCGGATACTATTCTGTCTTTATAGGAACCGAGGGGGGGAAGAGAGAAACACAAGCTTGCTTTCCTCTCTTTTAACTCCCTCCATATTTTTTTACCCCCCTCCCCTCCCTCTCCTCGACCTGGATCTTTTTGGATCTACAAATTTGCAGCTTTCTATTTGAGATTGTTTTTTTTTTCCTTCCCTCATTTCGTGTGGACCGATGGAAGCTGCAGGGGAAAGAACGGAGAGTTTCCAGCCACTTACTTGCACCGCAACGGACTAAAGGCTGAATAAACTGCATTATTCATTTTTACGCACCGGTTCTGCTGTCAGGACTTGTCTCTCCTGTTTCTCTCCGCGTCCTTTCCTGGTGTTTTTTTTTTTTTTTTTTCTTCTCTCCTCTCCTCTCTGGGTCCGGGAGAAGAGGGAGAAGAGCTTCGGCATCGCCACAGCCCGTCTTTTTTCCATCCGTCCCCCCGTTTTTTTTTTGTTTTTTTTTCCATCTGTCCTTTGTTTTTATTTTTATTTTTTTTTTAATTGTGGAATGGGAGACTGAAATAAGCGTCGCTTCTGCCGCCGCCGTGCGATGAAACTGTTTGATCACTGTGGAGGCAATTTGACAGAGGAAAAGAACAGTTTTAATCGAATATGGCCGGATTTGCTGCAAATGGAGAAATAACACACTGAGATATACAGATATATAACCCCGATGGGAGCGTTTTGGCTTCTTTCGCCCGCTGAAACAGTTCTCCAGTGCGCAACTTCAGCTCTCCGGATCGCCAGGAAAAAGCCAGTATTTATTCATTGGATCTTCGGGGCTCGCTGAGCCGAGCCGAGCTCAACCCAGACGCACACATTCTTTTTTTTTTTTTTTACCATCCTCTCCTCTCTCTCTCCCTCTCATTCTCTTCTCCTCTTCTTTCCCCCCGTCTCATCGAGCCATTCCTTTAGAAGAAGAAAAAAAAAAGCCCCCAAGAATGACGGAGTTATTTCGCCGCATCACCGCTCGCCTTGCGCCTTTTTTGACGCTTTGGAGTCGCCGGACGCGCCGTCAAGATCTCTAAAAAAGCTGCCTCTGCCTCTCTCTCTCTCTCTCTCTCTCTCTCTCTCTCTCTCTCTTCCCCTATCTCTCTCTCTCTCTCCCTCCGTCCCAGTCTCTCTCTCTCTCTCTCTCCTCTCCTCTCCTGAAACCAAATGAATGCTCTCCCATGGAGGTAGTACAACCACCTTGGGGACCGAACGAGGAGAGGGGTGATTTTTCCAAGCAAGAGGAGCCCGTCAGCAAGAGACGCATCGGGTGAAATCGGAGCCCCCCCCCCTCACCCCCTCCCTCCTCCCCCTCCTCTTCCTCCTCCTCCTCCTCCCCACCTTCGCCCGATTGCTTGGCTCGGGGTTGATAATACAGTACAGGAGGCTATAGGGGGCTCGAGAAACCTTGTTGCGCCCCTATAACTGTCTCGCTGTCTTTTTTTTTTTTTTTTTTTTTTTCCTTTCTTTCTTTCTTTCGTTTCAAAACCGGGAGCAGCACCCGTTTGCGCACGTCTCCATCCATGCCTCGCCAACGCTGCCCCGTGTCTCCAGAAGGAGCCGCATTCGTTACCACCTCCGCTTTGGGTAAGTCTCCTCGTTTATTTTACCTCGCATCTCTTATTTTCCGAGACAAGTTCTCCCCCCCCCCCCCCCGGAGGTTGTTGTTTTTAAAGTTGTGTCGGGTGTCAGATGCGGGTTTTGAAATCGCCCAGGACAAAGATGGTTCAGTGTGTGATAGATATGCGCGTCTCAAACCCCCCCCCCTCAATATGTCAGCGACGGGCACAGTCCCAATCCCAATCTCTTTCTCTCTCTCCCTCTCTCTCCCCCCCCTTGCTCCCTCATTTCCTTTCTTTAGGTTAAATAAGCCGCATGTGCTGATTAGTGGTGGCGGCGGTGCTGCTGGTATCAAATCTCCACATGAAGAAGAGAAATGCAGACTTGTATTATGCTAAAAAAAAACAACTAAAAAAAAACAGGGGAAGGATGTTGGCGATAGGCATTTCCAAGAGGATGCTTCATGCTCTGGCTATGAGAATGAGACGCATAGATACAGCAGTGCTACTGGGTTTGAGTAATTTACAAAGCATATGCTACTTTTCCCTGCAATATTGATTAATCACCCTCAAGCATCTGTATTGTTCACTGTTAGGGTGAATCAGTGTGTCAGAGCCACTGTGCCAGTCACTGCAACGATGAGATTATGAAAGTGCAATAATTACAAATGTATAACATGAGCGTGCTTATTTGCATATGATCTTGTGTGCGTTAAACAGTAAAAAGAGACAGAGTATGAGATATGAGTAATGAGAAATGAGAAAAAAGGTGTCAGATGGGATTTAATATTTGAATTATACTATAATACATGGGTTTTGATGGTTTGCCTTGTCTGTGTGTATGTGTGTGTGTGTGTGTGTGTCCCTGCGCTTGTTTGCGCATATGTTTGCCTCTGTGTACGCGTGTGTGTGTATGTTTCTGCATGCATCTGTCTCTTTTTTTTTTTTTTTTTTTTTTTCTTCCCCCCAAGGTTACTAAATGGTTTTCTGGGGGAGGATTTCTAACCGGCGAGATGCTGCTCGTACTCCTGCTGGCAGCCTTTTCTTCTTCCATCTCCGGCTCCCTCTCCTCCTCCCTCTCCTCCTCCTCCTCGTCGGACGGCTACCCGATGGCGGACCCTGCCTTCTCGGACTTGACGGCGGAGACCTGCAGCGCCTGCTCCTGCATGTCGGTGGAGAACGTGCTGTACGTCAACTGCGAGAAGATCACCGTCTACCGGCCCACGCAGCTCGTCCCGCCGGCCTCGTCTCTGTACCACCTGAACTTCCAGAACAACCTCCTGATCATCCTCTACCCCAACTCTTTCCTCAACTTCACCCACGCCGTCTCGCTGCAGCTGGGGAACAACAAGCTGCAGAACATCGAGGGCGGAGCGTTCGTGGGGCTGAGCGCGTTGAAACAGCTGCACCTCAACAACAACGAGTTGAAGGTGCTGAGAGCGGACACGTTCCAAGGGATAGAAAACTTGGAGTACCTTCAGGCCGACTACAACTTGATAAAATACATCGAGAAGGGAGCGTTCAACAAGCTGCACAAGCTGAAAGTGCTCATCCTGAACGATAACCTCGTGCAGGCACTTCCGGACAACATATTCCGCTTTGCCTCGCTCACGCACCTGGATATACGGGGGAACCGGATCCAGAAGCTCCCTTATTTAGGGGTTCTGGAGCACATAGGGCGCATTGTGGAGCTGCAGTTGGACGACAACCCGTGGAATTGTACCTGCGACTTGGCGCCGCTCAAGGCGTGGCTCGAAAACATGCCCTATAACATTTTTATCGGCGAGGCCATCTGCGAAACGCCGAGCGACTTGTACGGGCGGCTCCTGAAAGAGACCAACAAACAGGAGCTTTGTCCCCTGGGAACAGGGAGTGACTTTGATGTGAGGATGCCGCCCGCGCAGCCTGAGAACGGGCAGCCGCCGTCCAACATGTCCCCTACCACTGTGGCCCCCGTCGTCACGAAAACGGCGAAAACCACCGACCCGTCTAAGATCTACGGTAACGGCATTGTGGCCGGCTTACCCCCCTTTGGTAGAAATAGTCAGATCGTCTCCTTTCAGACGCGGACCCCGCCGCTGTCCTGTCCGCAGCCCTGCACTTGTAAAGCCCACCCCTCCGACTTTGGCATCAGCGTCAGCTGCCAGGAGAGGAACATTAAGAACATAGCCGATCTCATCCCCAAACCCCCAAATGCCAAGAAACTCCACCTGAGCGGGAATTACATCCGCGACATAAGCCCGGCTGATTTCCAAGGTTTCGAGGGCCTAGATTTGCTACACCTGGGCAGCAATCAAATTGTCACAGTCCAGAAAGGCGTGTTTGCTAACCTCACCAACCTGAGGAGACTGTATTTAAACGGCAACCAGCTCGAACAATTACACCCAGAGATGTTTTTGGGCCTCACGAACCTGCAGTACCTATATTTGGAATACAATGTCATCAAGGAGATTCTAGCGGGCACGTTTGACTCCATGCCTAACCTGCAGCTCCTGTATCTCAACAACAACGTGCTGCGGAGTCTCCCCGCCTACATATTCGCGGGCGTCTCCTTGGCCAGACTGAATCTGAAAAACAACCACTTCATGACCCTGCCAGTGAGCGGTGTCTTGGACCAGCTGCGGTCATTGACCCAGATAGACCTAGAGGGGAACCCGTGGGAGTGCTCCTGCGATCTGGTCGCCCTCAAACTCTGGCTAGAGAAGCTAAGTGATGGAGTGGCTGCCAAGGAGGTGAAATGCGCCTCCCCTGTGCAGTTCTCCAACATTGAGCTGCGCCTCCTGAAAAATGAGATCCTCTGTCCTAAGCTCATTGCCAGGCCCCCGTTTATTATCACTAGCGCCACCCCGGTTTTGACCTCGGTGTCGCCGGCCGGAGTCGGCAAAGCCCCGCCCGGAGGCCCCGTGCCTCTCTCCATCATGATCCTCAGCATCCTCGTGGTCCTCATCCTCACGGTGTTCGTGGCCTTCTGCCTGCTCGTCTTCGTCCTGAGGCGGAACAAGAAGCCGGTGGGGCGGCAGGAGGGGCTGGGGAGTCAGGAGTGCGGCTCCATGTCGCTGCAGCTCCGCCGCCACAGCCACAAGTCGGGTAAAAAAGGCTCCGTCCCGGGCGACGACTTGGGCGGCGAGACGTTCATCCCCCAGACCATCGAGCACATCGGCAAGAGCCACACCTGCGGGATCGGGCGCTCGTCGGACGCGGACGCCGGGTTCAAGTTCGCCGACTCGCAGCGGCAGAAGATCATCCTGCGGAACAGCGCCGACAAGGACAAGGACTCACTCGCCACGCTGGAGCGCAACAAGCGGCTCAGCACCATCGACGAGCTGGAGGAGTTCCTGCCGGGCCGCGAGTCCAACATGTTCATCCAGAACTTCCTCGACAGCAAACGGGATTTCAACAGTATAGGGATGGGCGGCTTTGAAATCCGCTACCCGGAGAAACCGATGGATAAAAAGATGAAGAAGTCGCTGATAGGCGGGAACCATAGTAAGATCGTGGTGGAGCAGAGGAAAAGTGAGTATTACGAGCTGAAAGCCAAGCTCCAAGGAACGCCTGATTACCTGCAGGTGCTCGAGGAGCAGACTGCACTGAGTAAAATGTAGGGATTGTTGTGTTTGATTTAGTGCATTGATTACACACACACACACACACACACACACACAGAAAGTCAGACACACATATACAGACAGCCAAACACATCTCCCTTTCTCTCTCTCTCTTTCTTCCTCTGTCTCTCTCCCCCTCTAGCCACACACACACCATTCATTCCCCCCCATCTCTCTCTTTATCTGTCTCCTTCTAGCCACGCACACACACACACACACACACAGAGAAACACACGCATACACACACACAGAGCAAAAAGTGCCTTCTGGAAATCCTTAATGACCAATGCAGAGATGGACAAAATGGCTCCACACTACAAAGCTATTACTAGAATCAGCGTGGATGTATTTCACAGAAAAAGACGTTTGGATTATCCATGCCATTATTACTATATGTATGAATCCCACATACATACCACAGGACACCCTTAAAAAAAAAAAACAACAACAAGACAGTCATAGTATTTTTGCTGCTATTGAAATGGGTACTTTTTTTGTTTTTGTTTTTTTGTTCTTCTTTTTCTCCTCCTTTTTTTTTTTCCCCAACCAAATCTAAGGGTCTTGAAAACAGTGCTTGAGAGTTGATACCTCGCCGTCTCGAACCCTCGTTGAAAAGGGGGGGGGGGGGGGGGGTTGGGGGGTTTTCCTCTGGAAGTATCCAAAACCACTACTTCTGGGATGCGATTAACAGTGATCGGGAGTGGGTGACTCCTTTGTTTTTTTTCATTTGCGGGGATATCTGTTTGTTCTTGGGGTGGGGGTGGGGGGGGAGCTCTCTGGAGTCGGCTGCAGACTCTATGCCATCTTGTCTGGATTATCTCTTTGCTGGGGGGGGGGGGGTGTACAGGGAGGCTACACTACCAGTCCTCCTGCTCTCCACACAAGGGATGAGGCACTTGGAACTCCTCGGAATGATTTCATGACTTGTTTTCTTTGTGTAAAGAGCCATGTTAAATATAGTGTCTTCTGAATGGAGTTGTGTTTCTCTTCAAATTGCTACTTAACTGTATGTTTTGGGTGAAATATAAACGGCACATAACACTGTCAGAGGACATTGTTTCTGAAAAATGAAAACCCAAGAAAAAAATTATTACGAGCTGCTTGCCATGTAAGCGTAAACCTGGAATTTATTTTGTAAGTCTTACATTATTTGTATCTGTGGGACTGGTTTGTAAATTACAAGGAAAGACAAACACACACACACACACATACACGCACGCACACACACACACACACACACACAACCGAGCGTCATCATCAAGAGACTACAACCCGGATTTATCAATCAAACCGCAAGTATAATTCAATCGGTGATCCACCCCCCTTGTCAGCTATCAATTCGTAGTAAAAAAGAAAAAAATTTAACAACATAATTAATTTATTTTTCTATGCAGGATTATTTAAAGAGTTATTGGTACTATTTAAAAAGAAAACAATACATAAAAAGCGAAAAAGGACTTGATAGAATGATGCATCAATGCTAATTCAGGCCCAGCCGCACCAGGCCAACCAGAAGTGACTGTTGAGTTGATTCGAGGGTTTTTGTTTCTCTCAGTTTATTGAAGAACTTTACCCACTGAAAAAGTGATCCGTGACGTTTCCACTATTGTGTCGCACGACGAGCTGGGGCCTGACAACGAGTTTGTGACGTTTAAAAAGCAGTTTCCTTATTCTTATATCTCCCACCGTATCTTGTAAAAGGTTTCTTATTAACATTATGCAACCAAAATAAATGTGCATTAAACTTGATATGGTTCTGGATTGTTGATATGGGAGCGGAGAGGTTCGCAGGGTGAGACGTGAGCTGTGAAAGAGTATAAATTAGACAGAGAGAGAGAGAGAGAGAGAGAGAGAGTGGCTATAAATTGCTTCTGAGATGCTGATTTGGACAGAATCATATCATAAAACACCATGTGCAATATTAGTAAAAAACGCTCAGTCATGATGGCTTCAAATCATTTTGTTTAATTTATTTAGTTTGAGGTTATATTGTCAAGACAAGTTCTATTTCGAAATTCTTTTATCAACTTAACTCTATCCGGTCCTTATTTAAAAAGTATTGTTAAGTTAAAATTATGAGTGTTTATTGACATTACAAATGAATAGAATGTATCTTGGAAAGTATAATAAATACAATTTTCTATTGGTCATAAAACTCCTGTATATTGGTTAATTTTCTCTTGTATAATCATGTTGAAATCAAGGTATTAAAATCAGCACCTATTTGCACTGTGTCCCCCTTTTTCTTTTCAGCTGCGGAGAAGTGATCTATATTTGAGGCTGTTTCCTTATTTTCGAGTTCAAGTATGAGAGTATTTGATCATTTTTAATAGGTTCCAGCGGGCCAAGCTGGAATTCCCCCCCCCCTCCTTATGTAACAGCTCAGTGTTGATAGACACGGTACGGCTCAAACAACTAAATATACAGTGTTGTCATTTTCTGTGAGTGTGCAAAGACAGCGTTGACTGGCCCTGAAGCATTATGCATGTTTACTTTAACCCTGTTTAGGTCTGAGAAACCGGCTGTGCAAACTGGCAAACAGCTGCTTGTCACTGTTAAGAAGACCATAAGATGATCTTCAAAATCTCATGTTTTTTTTTTTTTTGTGTCGGTCTAAATTCAGCCTAAGCCGTTTTAAGTTGCTTTACAAATGCTGTCATGGTTGTCTGAGAAGTACGCCGATGTTATTTTTTTCAATTTCTGAGAAGCCCCGAAGTTCCTATAGGCGGGAATTTAGACAGAAAAAACCCACAAGTGTGAACAGGCTTCATGGCGGGCTGAACATGGAAAAGAGGTGCTGAACCTGGAGAAAGTCACACATGGTTAAAAAGAAAGAGGCTTTCTTCTCCGCTTGTGGTTCAAATCTTTGTTCTCCCTGCTCTTGTCATGCTCTAAAAATGCTTAAAAATGTCAGATCTGGTGGTTATAAAGTCTTCTTTTTTGGTTCCTGTGTTAATGCAGCCTCATTTGAGATGCCTCAACACATTTGTTCTCTGCTTCCTGAGAGATGAAGATGTTCTGAATTTGCTGCTGGTCTTTGTGGCTCAGATCTGAACCCCTTAAGGCAGTTCTGACAGGTACAAACCATGTTAGAATCCTGGTATTTTTTGCCCTGTTTTAGGCAACTATCAAGCATCTGTGCCACTATAGGGTTAAGTTTTTTTGGGACTTTTACAGTTTTCGGTGTTAATCCAACCTATGGGGCTTTTGGGAAAGCGAGTGCCAGAAAGTATGACTCATAAGGACGCTAGAGAATTGTCCTCATTAATTATTAATGCCCTTGGTAGAGATGAACTAGAAAGGGATGTCGGGAGGGGGTGGTGGAGGGGGATTTGGGGGGGTTGGGGGGTAGGAATGTGACATGTTCACCCCCCCGCCCCCTTCCAACGCCCCCCCAAACCTCTTTCCCTGCCACCCTATCACTCCTCATAATATTTTTTTCCTCTATCAAGCAGAAATGTGGTACAAATAATTACAAAAAAAAAAAACGGGTCAAATTGACTGTAAAAATTGTCTTTTGCAATCAGGCATTTCACTGCAGGGAGTTGGATCCTCCGTTCATTTCTAGAGCAGTGGTTCCCAAAGTGGGGGCCTCCAGGGGCCCCCTTGGGGAGGGTGTTCCAGCAGTGGGTCCCCAGTAAAAGAGTCTAATTTCACTGTAATTTAACTCACAAGACATTAGCACAACCAGAATATACAAGAAGCTTGATCATAGCTTTCACTCTCCCCACTGTTCTTATCTCCCCAACTGCTGTAGAGGCAATTCTGTACTAAATCATAACTGCAAACATCTTCTCACATGGGGTGCCTTAGGGTGTAATCTTATCAAATGGGGCTCGGTGGTATTATGCACATCTATTTGGGGGTAACTGAAGTGGAAAAATTGGGAAGCCCCTGCTAGAATAAGGAGGATAGAGATTCCTTGACTATGGAACTGGCCACAAGGGGCGCTGTGAGCTAAGTTTCTCTCATGATAGAGCAAAGCAATGAGTCTAGATTGATGTGATTGGACTGCAGGTAGAAATGTTCAGCTTGACTTAAAAAAAAAAGATAATTATGTTCAAAGTCTTTTGGAGGAAAGAGAAGCAGACATACTTTTCATTCATTCTGTTTGTAGGTAGAAAATTCAATGGGAATGGGAATTTTATTCTGTGCTTTGAGGATGTATAACAGGCTTTGGGTTCATTTTCTGTTTTTTTTTCCAGCAATGAATGATCACAAGGATTAATGTGAACAGTGAACAATGAGTCTGGTGATCTGATTGGTCTATAAAATGAAATTAAAAAAAAAAGATGAAAAGGAGATAGAAACCAGCAAGAACATGCACACAAAAGACTGCAATTTTACATAAGATGTAAGATTTACAAAAAGTGACAAAGAAAAATGCAAAAACTATCTCTAGAACTGATGATGACCTATGACTGAAATGTTTTCTGTTGTGCACTTGTTTAGTTTTTGCAATTTTTTTGTCACTTTATGCTATGCACTTTATGCAAAAATGCATGCACTGCATGCATTTTTTTGCATCATTTGGCCTCTTTTGGATTTCTTCCTTTGTTATCAGTGCATGAGTTCATGCTGGATTCTTTTTGTCTATGACTTCTGATGTCATGCACCTGGGGAAAAACAACCTTTATCGAAGGACTTTTCCTTTGAACACCAAACGTCCCCCACTTGCTCTTCTGATCTTTAAAAGGAGCGATCTTCCATTTAACTTTGAAAAAAGACCTTTCAGAGGCCAGTGGCCAATGTGTGAGGATGTGATGTGATTATTACTGATGCCATTATTTATGCAGCACAAACTGATGTAACCGCCTCTGATTCATAGTAAGACGAGTGCATGCTTGTGGTTAATTCTGTCTGGAACTTGAAGGCATTCAGTAGAGCGCAAACCTCCGCCAACGCGCAACAACTCCACAACTTGCAAAGCTGCAGCCTCCATAACGGTTTAAGTTTGTGTATGGTTTGTCTTCTGGGTTTGATTTTCTGACAAAATAGCATGTGAATAGCATGCAACACTGTTTAGCGACTGGGAAGTCCCGCGTGTCGGACTTTCCCACCGGCACATGAATGCAGCATATGAGTTATGGCAAAAAAACAACCCAAAAATGTCTAATGATGGAAATCCCAGATCTGGATCACCAACAAATCTAATCAACTGATTCTTGGACCAAATTCCGTCCACCAAATTTATCCAAATCTGTAACTTTTTGAGATATTTTCTAATAAACAGACAGAAAACCTTCAAACTTTGTTGTGGAGGTAAACAGATTTCAACAAAAGTTATCTATCTATAAATCCATCAGTGAAACTTCAATGATCAGCGGAATTGGAGATGGAAATTCAATGGACACTTATCATAAGAGGTTTTTAGAGTGGAAAACGAAAAAAGGTATTAGAATTATATTCAGAATAGCAACAGAAAGCCCTTGTCATTCAGTGTCATTATTGTTGGATGTGAAAACAACAATGGTTATTTTATGGGAACGGTCTCCACATGGATTTTTGTTTGGGTGCAAACACTGTCTATGACAATACGCAGTCTGATTTCCCTCAGTCCTTTTCATCTGTCGCTCTCTACATCTTTTACACTCTCCGCCTGTTGTTCTAGATGGATGTTTGTACTGGTGGGATGTTCAATTATAAGAGAGACACTTCTTCTCCACTTTGGATTTACTCTCAACTTTCTCCCTCTTTCTCTTGTCATCTCCTGTCCTCCCACTGCCAGAGCCAGACTCTTTCTCATGAAAAAAACAATGGGAACGATTATGTATTTATGAGGTATCTCTATTTCAAAAAGGTAGGTGTGATTAAACTGAAAAACAGAGTTCAGCTGTTATTCCTACAGTGGTAGCCATTGCAGAAGTCACATTTTTTTCCCTGCGTCTATCCTGTATTAGTAATTTCCTGAACACTATACAGCTAAATTTTGTATATTGCAAAACAAAAGTCTACTGTCTCCCATCTGACTAGTTACCAGACTAACTTCCAGCTACTAAAAAGAAACAATGCTTAATTTCCCCAAACGCCTCCAAAAGTGCAACAGTAGTGCGGCAGATATGCAATAAAAAGTTGGATTTCTGCAGTGGCTAGTACATCTGTATCTAAGGTGATGCAGTCAGTACCAGTGTACATTAACACATCTTTACTAAAGTTAGGAACCAAGATGTGTAAATATGAACTATGCACATTATATGAAATATGAAGTCACTACCAGAGCTAGAAACTAGCAAACAAGGCAAAATCTGTAGATGTCACATTGATTATAAGTAAAATACAGTCCATAAAATACATTTTATGGACTTATATGCTTGAATCATTGCACCCAAATAAGCTTTAGTAATGCTATGATCCAAAATATGATTATTTAGAAAATCAGTTGATACAAAATATGAACAATGATACACCCAGGGTTGTATTACTATATACAAGGTCTAATTGAGCAGAATATGTCTTTTGTTGACATCAACTTTTACTGTCTTGCTTCTCTTGTGTCTAGCTATGGGAGACTTGGTCAACATACTGGGAATGAACTATGTGAAATCGGTTTTGGAACACATTTCCCCAATTGGATATTACAGCTCTTATCTAAAAAGCTGACACACCTTTTTCATTTTGCTCACTTGGAATCAAAATATGAAACCGTCCTTCACGTGTTGACGGAATTTCACGACCGGAAGAACCGTGATGGACATTCAAAAGTCATTCTTGTCACTGAAATATCCATTTCTCGAGAGTAGGTTTTGATTATTGTGGTAGCTGTCATGCAATGTTTCCCCTAGAATGTATGTAATGGCTATCATGTGTCTATCTACATTGGTTCTAGTGCCAAAACTGTTCATATTTAGATACTTCTCATGCTAAAATCATTAATCTTAACTTTTACCCTGTTCTTGTTTGTATTTCATGGGGTATTTTGTCTAAATTACAATATTACTTTCACTTTGACATCTTATTAAGCCATGGTGGTACATTTGTTGCGATGGTGGCCTGAATGAACATGGGGGGGGGGGGGAAACAATGCAGCCGTGTATTGAGGAATGGAACCGGAGCGTTTTTTTTGGCACACGCTGCGGTCAGGCGGCCATTTGAGGCGGGATGAAAGGGGACGGCGTCTCCCTCGTTGCCACAAATGACTAAATGCGTCCCCATTGAGAGGGACACAATGCCTCACCCCCCCACCCCCCCCCCCCCCACCCCCACCAGCTGCCTTATTAAACGTGAACAAATCCACCCCGGCGCCGCTCCAGCTGCGGTGGCTAATTCAGCCGCCGTCTCCGCACCGTTTAGCGATGTTTTTTTTTCATGAAACCGGATCGCGGGATTTTCGGGATTTGCATCTAAGCGTTCCTGAAGTTAAACAACGGAAGGGCTTTTGCATGAGTTTCCTGGGCGCCTAGGGTCATGAAACTGACTCAGGGGCATAAGCCACTGTGTAAACTCTCAGCGGAAGGGGGAAGGTGTGTTCACAAGACAGCGGCAATATGTGGGATGTGGGTTGATATTTTCCTTTTTTTTGGGGGGTTTTAATTTGGTGTAAAAGACCAGAGGATTCTTGTATCCCTTGTTGGGTCTATTTGGCCTCCATGTCCACACCATTAAATTCATTTCGGCCCTCATTCAAATACAATTATTTTGCACCAGCCCGGTGCTGAAAAGGATAATGAGTTCTTTACCAAAATGAGATATCCACCTTTTGGAAAATGTGACACCTACTCACACAAAATAATTGCTTGAATTAAAGTAAATCCCTCTAGTATTAGCAGTCTTGAGGCCAGTACTTACAGAATAGGTATGATAATTTGTTTCTTTGTGTTGAGCCAGTGAACATCAGGTAACTTTTTTCCATGTTTTTTTAATGCAGAATGGCTAGATGCACTAACATACTGGACTTTGAGTGTACAAAATATTCGGACACCTTTCCTAATATTGAGTTGTAATCCATTTTGTACAATGCATGTCTCACTTGTCTCTCATCTTGAAGTGGATTGAATTGGTGAAATCAATAAGGAATCACCATTTTTCACCTGGATTCACTTGGTCAGTGTCACATGGAAAGAAGAGTCCTTTATAGTCTGTAAACTGTATACTTCTATTAGCATACAGTAATTTAACATGTGTTGTAGAACAGTGGTTCTCAACGTGGGGTCCGGAGACCACCAGGGGTCCTTGAGGGGGTTCCAGGGGGTCCCCAGCAAATTGATGAATTGTGAAACTTCAGCATTATTTAATTTACAAGAAGTTAAAACAATTAGAGAATGTAGAAGAATGACTGTTTTGATCATAGTTTCTCTGTTATGTCTCTACTTACAGTACAGATAGTCGTGGGATTCTGGACAAAATCATATCTAACAATACAAATATTCTCAGATTTAGGTCTGAGATACCAAATCTCATCAAATGGGGTCTGTAGCCCTAATGAAAATGACAGTCAAATCACCTTTCTTAAATGAACGGCTATAGTAGGTGTCCCCATTGTTATTCCAGGGGTGTAATTAATGTGTCATGTTCCCTTGGGATGTAAAATTGAGGTAATGATACATGGGCAAATAATTGAGGCAACGTAGATGGGCAATATTGCCTTTGGGCAGGGATAGGGATTGGAAAACTGGATCAAATCAATGTGGATAATACAGAGGGACATGGGGAAGAAAAGCAGAATGGCAAAAAGATGGTTGGAAATTAGCCTTAAAATGTTGGGTTACATATTGTATTTATTAAGATCGGGTGGCATGGATTGAACATCAAATGATGAGACAGAAGAAGAAAGTGTCAAAGTGTCTTTTTTGACCTTGTAAATAGGATACACTCTATCTTCCTGTCCCGACATGTAAATGATCAACTGTCTTTTAATATTTTTAAATTTTTTTTTGTTTTTGTCAGACCTTGCATCTCCCGATAATATCCCATGATGCTTCCCATAATCCCCGCATTCCTCCTGTGCGTTCCGCTTCTGTCTGCGTCATCCTGCTCGGCGCCGAGTCGTACATCACGGCGAATTTGAGTCATCGCATTTTGCATGGGGGGGGGGCGTCGACCTCGAGAGCCGTTGAAGCCTTCTCTGATTTGACAGACGCCGCCGTGAAAATCATTGTTAAAACCATTCATTCTAGCGCGGGGATCCTGGGTGAGGCGTCTAAACATAGGCTGTGATTAATGTGGCGGCGGTTTCCTCCGGGTGCAAACCTACACCTGTTCCTGTTTTATCACATTGATCTGTGAGAGATCAATGAAGGCGAGGGAACAATTGCAGACAAGTAGAGGAGACATACTTAGACCTTTGGGATTGCCCCCAGAGGTTATTTGCTTGTTCTTGTGCGTGAGAGTGTGGGTGTGTGTGTGTGTGTGTGTGTGTGTGGGTGTGTGGGTGTGTGTCTTCCTCCGTACTGAAATCCAAGGAGAGCACATCAGAGGTTCTCCTCTGACTCTTTCCCTCTGTAATCAATAGCTTATGTTTCATCATAAAGGCTGAGCCACTTTGAAAACAGAGCTAAGAAACTGTGTCAGATAAAGAAAAACAACTTTTTAAAATTAAAGTCGCAATACACCACAATGTCATAGAAATGAATGTGCATTTTGCTACTCTCTAACTCTATCTCTGATTGCTATAACACAATAGGGATTCAAGCTATATCCAGTTCACGAAAGCTTTTCCATTTGCTGTTCTAAATAGCCGGTCCTCTCCTGCACAGGAAGTGATGCGTTTTTACGTTTCCGGTTTGTTTGGAATAAACAGAAGAAGAAGAACTGGGTAGTTAGCATGAGCAGCGATAGCCACCATGGCTGAACAGACAAAGAAAAGAGAAACTCAAACCTGCATCGACAGAAAAATCCCAAGCCCCGCCCACTCTTGTTTGATTGACAGGTGATCTATGGGAAGTGCAGTGCAGAAACTGCACATGGCACAAATGAAATCATATTTCTCTGCCCGCCCGCCCGCCTATCTGTCTCTGTTTGCCTTTCTTTCCATCCATCCATCCATCCATCCATCCATCCATCGTCTCATTATCCTACCTTTTCTCTTTGCTATACCTGGGGTTGAATTATGATCCGCCGTCTTTTTTCCCCCCCGATACATTGTGATTGATTGAGCTTCCCAACTAACTAATGAATTGGCCCCTCAAGGACGTGCGGCGGGCCAGCCTCCGGTGCTAATGTGGACTCTGCTGAAGGCAGCTGGAAAAAAGACTCCTGACACCGCCGGATTTAGCGCTTAGGCCGTTTGTTTGGATTGGGCTTAAACAGGGGGTTTGTCGGTGCTTAATTCTTTATTAGCAACCGATTGCACTTTTGATCGCTTTTTTTTTTTTTTGCATTTTGTCTCGTCGTGAAACGCTGCAGAAAATTGCTGCCCTTTCTTTCTCTCTGTTTTTTTTTTTTTTTTTTGTGATGATATGGTAAATATACTCCTTGAAAAGAATGCACATCCAATAATAATATGTCCTTGGCTTCTGCTAAGTGCAAGAATATATTTGGGGGGAGAGAATAATATAGGAAATGACTTTTTTTTTTGTTCTGCTGTGTTTTCTTTCATACTGTCTATTTTATATAACATGGTTTGAATATATGAGTATATGAGTCTCTTAACACAACTGAGAATGTCAAAGAATGCAGAATGTACCGTGTTTGATTACAGATTTTGCAGATATATGGAGATGAACCCGGGGATAGTTTTGTGTAGTTCCACTGCATTCAATCTTGGTTCTATTATGCTTTCCCGACAAACCCATTATGTCCCGTTTCGCTAGGATACATTACAATCTTATCATCGTTTCTCAGCTATTTGTATGTGTTTATCCCATTTATAAAAGCACAAACTGAATCTGTGCCTATTGTACTGGCCAACCATGCATGGGCCCCAAAAAATCCAATGAAAACTAGATGCATATTGAGTGTTTTTAATGGAGCTTTTGCTCTGATGATGGGGGAACTCCAAAAAAAAACATTTTGCACTTTTCCACTTGAGCACATTTTATTGGTCAGATGCAGACTAAAAATGGCATCTTTGCGATTTAACATCTTGAAGTTTTTTTTCTTTTGTGAGTGGGAGCTAATCTTTATGCCTTTTTTCAAGATTATTTTGCATAACTACTTCTTTATTTGGCAGGATAGGATTGAGGAAGGATGAGAGACAGTGCTTTCTGTGCCTTCTAAGTTCAGCCAGTTCAGTGTTGTATTTTTTTTTTCTCTCCCGCAAAATATATTCATGCTGGAAACCATTTGTCAAAACCCTGTATAGGCTATTGAGTATTGATGATACATTTTTCAAGCAGTGAAGCGGAATATGTATTTGCTCTGTTCTGATCTGAAAAAAAAAAAAAAGGCATAGAGCAGAGGCAAACCACGATGAAGATGAATGTCGACAAGCATCTCATTTAATAGTGAGAGCGCAATCTGTCAGTGAGTGTGTGTGTGTGTGTGTGTGTGCATATAGCCTATGTTTATGGACTGTTTATGTCTGTCTGCCTCGTTTTTAGTTTAAATGCAGCCGTAAATAAATGTTGGTTTATGTGTCATCGTAAGTCTGCGGCACCACCAGCCCTGCTTTTCTCCTCTCTGTCCGTTCCGTCATTGTTTGGTTTTTATATTCAGAGTGTCACATTAATTTTGCCAGGGGTGACAATATTGATTTGTGCAGTGGAAATGTTACAAAAAGTCATACTGCATTGGAAAAAACACCTGACTACACTTTCTTTTTTTTTTTGTTTTTTGCTTGAGTTTGTCTTTTTTCACAGGAAACATTGCATGGTCATTTGTGTGTTCAGTGAATATGTTTGCCTCTATGTCCTATGTACATAATCTCCATGTTAAATAACCTTGGGACAAAAGCAACCTGAGGATGATGTATTGAAACGTTAAAATGCATGGGTGTCAATGGAAAAAAAACACAGCCAGTCTTTCTCAATTCCTGTCCATGTCTCTTCATGGAGATACAGGGTTCTTATTAGAATATACTTGTTTTTTATTGAGTGCACTGAGGTGTTCAGGTGGTGAGGATATGAGTGATGAGAACATAGACACCAAAATCATACATGTGTCCCCGGTAGGTCATTGGTTCCAGCGCCCCATGCTAACACTTTAGCATACACTATGTTGAGTGATAGAAGGCGACTAGCATTATCTCAAAAGTGAAAAAAATTAGAACTTGCAGCAGCTCTGAAGCTAAATGGTAAGTAATCTTAAATGATATGTAGTTAAGTGTGGTGATTTTGTGCAGGAGACGTGTAAAATGTACATTAAATATATTTTTAAAATAACATACTGCTTTGTAGTAAAAGGGACTACTTTCTCTGTTTCCATAGGAAGTGAAGGTGGTGGGTGATGGCAGACTGTGTACAGCTAAAAATCTCACCTGATATAGTTCCAGAGATAAACCTAGCTACATCAGCTATATTGAGTTAATGATATTTCAATTGTACAATTTATGAATCTACAAGCCATAGAATAAAACCAACACTAACAACTTGTTATAATCAAAAGGACAGTCTTCTTACTTTGGATAATGCTAGTCACCTACTATCACTCAACACAGTGTATGCTAAAGTGTTAGCTTGGAGCACCGGAAAGAATGATCTACCGGGGACACATGGATTATTTTGGTGTCTAAATTCTTATCACTTAATGCAGTGGTTCTCAACGTCGGGTCCGGGGACCACCAGGGGGTCCCCAGAAAATTGATGAATTGTTAAACTTCAGCATTATTTCATTTACAAGAAGTTAACACAGTTAGAGAAAGTAGAAGAATGACTGTTTTGATCATAGTTTCACTGTTTTCGCTCTATCTACAATACAGACAGTCATGGGATTCTGGACAAGATCATATCTAACTATAAAAATATTGTCCGACAAAAACTGAAAAAGGTTGAGAATCACTGACTTAATGGTTAAGTTGACCAATGGGCCAATCTGCTAAAAACTTGGTGTACCCCTTTAAGGCAGGGAGTGATGGGCAATGTTTGTGCTAATAATTGGGACAAATCAATATGGCTTTAGGTTTAAGATGATCAAAATATGTTGCTGATGGTAACTGTAGTCAAACCTAGTCAGGACACTTAAGCTATAGGATTACACCTGTGAACCTTCTGTTACGAGATACTCTCTCTATTCAGTAGGTCGCCCTGCCGCCACCGCTGTCTGTTGCTTATTGAATGATGAGTTCAGGATCATATAAAGTGTCTCGCTTTTCAGAATACACAGTTTGTCATTTCCCTCGCAAGATGTGTCGTGCATTGTGCTATATTACGCAGTGTGCCTCAAGAAACAGTATTGACCCCGGTCTAACTAGTTCCACAATGTATTGACGTGTGCCACCTCAGTAGATCAAGGTACATGGTAATTGCATTCAGCAGGCATGGCCCTGGGTAACTGGGTTGTGACATTTTTTGGAGAGTAGATGCCTTTGCATGCAGAATCTATAGCTGATTTGACAGTATCAGTTGTGTGTTCTATAGGTTTCAAACCCAGAGAAAAGCTGAAATCAGACCAAATGAAAGGCTGAAAGGTTGAAGATTTCTGCTTTGCCCTCAAATTCCAGGCATTTGCATCTTTTTTTGCTGATTAGCATTATGTAGAGTGTGTGTGTGTAGCCTGTGTGTGTGTGTGTGTGTTCATCGACCGCAGTATTACCTTACCTACCAATGTCTATGGCCGTGTTTTCATACTCTCATATTACCAGTTCTCGTTGTCTTATCTCTCTCTATCCAACACCTCTCCTCTTCTCTTCCTGCTCTTTTTTTCTCTTCCTCTCTCCACCTCGCTCTCTTTCTCTCTCTCTCTCTCTCTCCCTCCCTCGGCTTGTCTGCCAAGCCAGCCGGTGTTGACTATGCACTAGCTGTTGAAAGAGAAAGTGTGTGTGTGTGTGTGTGTGTGTGTGTATGTGTGCTCTATCTGTTGACAGAGCTGAGAGATTTAATTGACACCCACAGAGAGAATTATACAAGCTTCCAAATGCTTCGCGTTTGTGTGTTAATGTGTCTGTGTGTGTGTGTGTGTGTGTGTGTGTGTGCACGTGCCCGTCCGTGCAAGCTGTGTGCATGTGAACAGGGTCTCTAGTGTGCATGGAAAGTGTTTTTCTCTGTGTTTTGTTAGAGGCAGAGACAAGTCATGTTGCTCTCTGTTTCACTTCTCTCTCTCTCTCTCTCTTTTCTATCTCGCTCGCCATCTCTATCTCGTCCCTGCTGTCTGTTTCTGTCTTCTATCGCTCTCCCTTCTCTTTCCCTTTTCCCTCCCTCCCTCGTTCCTCCTTCCTCTCCTCTCTCAGTGTGTCTCTCTTAATTGTAGTTAGTCTTCTGATGTATAATGCAGATCTATAATCTAGTGTCTCTCTACAACATGGTGCAATACCAACTCAGGGAATTTCACCGTCTCCGGCAAGCTGTTATGTTCCAGCTGTCAGTCTTGGTGATCTGACGTGTATCTGCATTCACACACACACACACACACACACACACACACACACACACACACACAGGATTCCCAGGGATCTATTTGTTTTACTATACTTGTGTGAGGATATTCATTGGCTACATTAATTCCCTAACCCTTAACCCTAACCTTAAAGCTAGAATCTAGCTATTTTATCCATCTGGATAGTGGACTCAGGTTACACAGTACCAATTGGCAGTATTAACCATGGTTGGAGAAACTCTCCATAGACCACCCTCACAAAAATTTCCTGTGATACCTGAAAATGCTGCTGTGGTATTCCTGCGGTACTTCATTTTGGTACCACAGGACAAGCAAATTCTGTTGTACATTACCACAGGCTTTATGGTAATGTAAGCTCAACTCAAACTCAAACTGACTAATAAAATATCTTAGGGAATATTGATTAAGCATAAATGCAGCATTCACAGTATTTTAATAGAAAGTCATAGGGAGAGTGCATACATTTTAATCTAAGTGTCACGGCCAAAAAAAAACAAAACTGGG
>NW_027283831.1:5000-10000 GCF_046629955.1 Centroberyx affinis
GGTCACAGTGCAAACCATCATACTCAGTTCTCAGGGGAAGCAGCAGCGTCTCCAGAGACAGCACAGAGCCTTCCTGGGCATCCCAAGCTGTTGAAGCCCTACAGCCAGCCTGTGAGTGTGTCCTGCTGCCAGATATGAAAACAAGTGTTCTGCAGCTGTAACCTGCTCTGAGACGGTGTTCAGGAGCGGTTGGTATTTAATCACCTTGATCATAAAGGATTACCTTGTGAGGCAGCTGGACTCGCGAGATCTCGATCACGTGAGAATCCGTCTTGCCAGGCTTCAGGTTCTGCGTTTGTGTCTGAACCACAGCGGTGCGGACCGATCGGCGTCCTGAGAGGGCAGCTGGGGGCGGGGGCTTAGGTGTGACGACAGCGAGAAGCGACTGTTGGTTCACAACATGGCGGCTCCTCAACAGGCTGCTGACATGCTGCTGTGACATCAGATACTTCTGACCTGCAGAGGATTTCTTCACTGAAAGAGCAAAGAACGGCACTGAAGGCTTTTCTGGATGGAAAAGATGTTTCCTCTCTTCTCCAGACCGGCTTCAGCAATCTGATCCGATCGGTCGAAGTTAGCCCGTGATAGACGGTGACAGACAGATCGTTCATCCAATCACCTGCCAAGTATTTTTTGAAAGTGCCTGCCCTTTTCCAAACAGTTTCCAAGGACGGCTTCCCAGATGGTTCTGTGTGACAAACCATCTGGCAAGTCAGGTTAGATAAAGTCTTCTTCTAGGCCGGAGTCAAAGGTGCAGGCTGCCTCTGAGACAAACACTTCTCTGGACTCTTCATTGACCTCTACAACATCTGCTGTATTGGCAGACTGATGTGAAAGAGAGCCTGGGTTACTGTTACAGAGATGGACCATGGAAGGTCTGACACAGGAATGCTTGTACATTCTCACTGAGGGTGGAAAATGGTTTGATAAGTCCTTCGCTATAAGGTCCACTGTTCTGTCCTGACGTGCTGTACGTTCCTTTGTGAGCAGAACAGCCATTTAAGATGTGTGACATGTTTCAGTGACCTGTTCTGTGGTGTGATGCAGACCATGAGGATCCTGGGAAGAAGGAAACAGACAGAAAGGTTGAGTCTGGTGGGAAGGACTTGTAGTCTGGATTTTACTGTGAATGTGACGATGACCTCACTGAGCACAGTGTTCCTGAGGAAAGAGAGAGAGACAGAATGATCAGTAAAGGGAAGACATGCAAGTTTTCCCTGAAGCTTTAGTCCAGTCCAGTGTTGTTGTTGTTGTTGTTGATGTTGGTGTATAGTTGCACTGAGACACACACACACACACTGAGACACACACTGAGACACACACACACACTGAGACACACACTGACACACACACACACACTGAGACACACTGAGACACACACACACACTGAGACACACACTGAGACACACACACACACTGAGACACACACTGAGACACACACACACACACACTCTATCACTCTCTCTCTCTCTCTCTCCAGGTGAGTAATGGTGTGGCGGTGGTTCGCCCGCCCGGTCACCACGCAGAGAGAGACTCTCCTTGTGGTTTCTGTCTCTTCAACACGGCCGCGCTCGCCGCCCGCCACGCCCAGAAGATTACCCACAACCCACCGCTCCGCGTCCTCATCCTGGACTGGGACGTTCACCACGGCAACGGGACGCAGCACATGTTCGAGGATGACGACAGGTTTGTGTGTGTGTGTGTGTGTGTGTGTGTGTGTGTGTGTCGGTCCTCTAATCCGACCAACTACAGGAAACCACCCCGAAACACAAGGGATTATGGGTAGAAGTCTGGTTCTTCATGTGTTCTGAACTGGCGTGAACACCACAGAAGAAGAAAACTGACTCTCTCTCTCTCTCTCTCTCTCTCCAGTGTGCTCTACATCTCTCTCCATCGCTATGACAACGGGACGTTCTTCCCCTCGTCGGAGGAGGCGGGCTGTGATAGGGTGGGCGTGGGCCGGGGGGCGGGGTTTAACGTCAACGTGGCGTGGAGCGGCGGGCGGATGGGCGACTCCGATTACATCACCGCCTTCCACCGCGTCGTCATGCCGATCGCCACCGAGGTACACACACACACACACACACTCACACACACACACACACACACACACACACACACACAGACACACACACACACACTGTTGATGAGAAATGATGGTCATATTCGTATTTGTCAATGGGAAAATGAATGGGAATTGAATCTGTTTCTCTCTCTCTCTGTCTCTCTCCCTCTCTCTGTCTCTCTCTCTCTCTCCCTCTTTCTGTCTCTCTCTCTCTGTCTCTCTCTCTCTCTGTCTCTCTCTGTCTCTCTCTCTCTATCTCTGTCTGTCTCTCTCTCTCTCCCTCTCTCTCTTTCTCTCTCTCTCTCTCTCCCTCTCTCCCTCTCCCTCTCCCTCTCCCTCTCTCTCTCTGTCTCTCTCTCTCTCTGTGTCTCTCTCTCTCTCTCTCTCTCTCTCTCTCTCTCCCCCCCCCCCCTCTCCCTCTCTCCCTCTCTCTCTCTCTCTCTCCCTCTCTCTCTCCAGTTTAACCCGGGTCTGGTTCTGGTCTCAGCTGGGTTCGATGCGGCCAGAGGGGATCCGCTGGGCGGGTACAATGTGACGCCCGAGGGATACGCCCACCTCACCCACATGCTGATGTCACTGGCGGGAGGACGGGTGCTGCTGATTCTGGAGGTAACACACACACACACACACACACACACACACACACACACACACGCACACACACACGCACACACACACACACAAGTTCTCCCTTCCTGTGCTTCTGTCGGGGCAGATTTTGATATTTAGAAATCATAATCAGTTTCCATTTTGACTCAGATGATGCTCAGTTCCACCTGTCCTGTCCTGGTGTAGAGCAGCTGGCTCTCACACAGTCACACACTTCACATTCAAAGCCTCAATTTTCTACAACTGCTGGGAGGTTTCTGTTCCCTCGATGATCCTTCTCAGAGCCCAGACCTGCTCGGTGGTTGTCCTCTTCTCTCGAAAGCCGGTCTGCTGCGGTCTCAGCAGGGGGTCTGGCACATCAACCTGTTAAAGGTTTTGGCAGGAACTGAGCTGAGGCTGATCCCTCTGTAGTTGTCTGTGCTTGTTAGGTCACCAGACTTTGGGATCGGGATGATATTGAGAAGGTTCCACTGGTCCGGTAGTTCTCCGGTATCATAGGCTTGGTTGATGAAGTCCAGCACCTCTGGAACCACTCCATCCTCACCGCAGCTCTTGCCTCTCTTCAGGGATGCCTTTGCCTTCACATGCTCTGCCTGTGTAAATGGGCAATCGTCAACAGGGAGGTCTGTGAAAACTTGGCCAATTTCTTCATCTTTGTCAAGGACCGTTGGGGGGGGGGGTTGCCGAGGAGATTCTTGAAATGATTGTACCGGGCTTCAACACGCTGTTTGTCACTTTGTCCCTTGATTTGAGAAGAACTCTCATTTATCAGCTGCCAACTCTTTGCGTGCTGTTGATTCACATGAGCCTCCTCCACTTCTCTGACCTTCTGAGTGAGATGTTCTTCCTCGACGGCGTTCTAGGTGTTGAAAAGCGCCGTCCGTCTTCTTCTCAGCGTACGCCGGTCTGCTGATGGAGCTGCAGTCGGCTACAAAGGTGTCGTCAGCTGTGACCGTCTCTTCTCGTGCCTTGACCACACGAGGATCGGAGGACCTCACTCTCTTCTTCGCCTCGGGGATCTTCTGGAGACAGAGACCTCAGCCTTCTCAAACAGCGTGTTGGAGGCGGGTCCCGGTGTCTTTGGTTTCATCACCGTAAGCGAAGCGAGCGTCACTTGGCCCCAGGCGAGCGTTGAAGTCTCTTCATGAGGAATCATGAGGAAGTTGTTTGGGAACCGTCTCCACTGTCTCTCTGGGCTTGTAGAAGGCCTTTGAAGGCCAATCATGACCTTTATCGATTTCAAGAAGGCCTTTGATACAATCCACCGAGGCAAACTCATCCGCAGTCTGAGGTCATACGGCATTCCTGAGAAGCTAGAGCAAGCTATCAGCAGGTCGTACGAGCACACAAGAGCCAAGCTCAGACACCTTCAACATCCAACACTCTCGCTCCCTACCTCTTCATTATTGTACTCGACCACGCGTTGAGGAAGGCCATCACTGGATGTGAAGAGGAGCTCGGGGTCACTCTAGCACCCAGGAGGAGTCGTCGTGTACCGGCTGTCACAGTTACAGACCTCGACTGTGCCGACGACATCGTGCTCATCTCAAACACCGCTGAGCGAGCTCATGAGCTCCTGCTGGCAGTCCAAACAGAATGCCTAACGGCGGGTTCAGACCGCAAGTGTAAGCGCCGCGAAGCGTCGTGAAGCGCAGCCAGTTTCCTTTCGGCGCCATGTTAACCGATTTGACTGTTCAGCCGCGCCCCGTCTGCGGCTGGCTCGCGATCTGGAGCCAGTTTCGGCGTCTGGTCTATTTTCTCTGCGAGCCGCGGCGCATTTCACAGGAAAACACCATAGAAAACACTATAGATGGTCATATCTCCATTATATCACCACAGAATCACAAATATATTATATGATCAACTTACCAGGGTCTTCACTGTTGCTGTTGATGAATCCATCTGCACTGATGCAAGTTTTAAATGCAACACATTGTAGGATGATGATCTATCTGGTTTTGAATTATCACTTGTCTTTTGAAAATTGCGTCTGTTATTGAGTTACCACAAAAGTAAACAAGGATACATGTTTAAGTTTGTTTATTTATAGGCTACTTAATTTATATATGTAATTATTTAAAGAGATAGAGAGTGGGGGAGAGAGAGATATCTAGGTCCAATAGGCTTTCCTAATTATTTCCTGATCACAAACCACGACTCTTGCTGAGAAAACAAACAAATAAACGTGACAGCTTTGATATGAGGGAGTTTGTGAAGAAAGGGGGAAATTAAGAAGATGGAAAATATAAAGTTCATTCCTGATGTGGAAAAGTACAGTGAGCTGTCAGCAGTGTTTCTACAAGGACAGCAGTGAACAGATGAAGCT